>NW_025920119.1:2279488-2508896 GCF_902686445.1 Sciurus carolinensis
CCCAGGTTTGCCATTTGAGGATCCATACCGTCGAGACTTGTTACCAGGCCCATGGCTCGGCAAAGAATCAACTGCCCCAAGAATCTGTCCACCAATGGGAGCCTTCGGAAGGCCCAAGTCCCATTGTTGCCTAAAGATGATTTCACCGGGTTCTGAGCACTGGGCGTTCCAGGGCTGGTGCTTGTGGAGGGGCTCTGAGATGACGGAAGGAAGGGACTCCATCTTGTGGCATCTCATGAGCATAGTTCTCTTCCATCAAATCGTGGTCCTCCCCACAATTGTCTGTTCCCAACTTCTTACGGTGAAGTCACAAAACAGCCCCCAGATTCGGGGCCTCACACACTCATGGGCTTATATTTATGTTGTTGCTTGTTAGGAAGCCATTTCTGGATATATTTTCCAGTGGAAAGTTGGGCAGTGAGCACAGTGAATATTGGGCAGGCGAGCCCTCAACAGTTGGTGACCAAGGTGTGAGGGAAAAAAAAGAAAGCTGTTCAGGGGAACCAAGCAGTCAGATCCACCTTCTTTGGCTCCTACAGTCTCTCTTTTGCCTCCTCAACAAGGGCTGGCGAAGTTTTCTCTCACTATCACCAGGCCAGGTGGGAGCTCTCCCCTATGAGGTCCTGCAGCTCTTCCTAACTTCATCTCATCTCGGTCCTCCATATACCATTTCCCTCTTGGTGCGCTAGATTCCCCAAAGACCCTGTTGATTCACCTCTGGAGCTTGGCTCAAGCTGTTCATTCACTCAGCAGTGCCTCTCCCACATTTCCACCTCTGAACACCTCCTTATCGTCCCAGGTGGTCAGCTATCCCTACTCTGGGAAAACAGTCCCTTCAGCTGATTTCCCTCAACCTCATTACCTCCGGTTGGAAGAGACTTGGAGAATTGTCTAACCCAAGTCCTCTCATACGCTTGAGTACTGATGGCACAACTTTCCTTCTCAGTAACCCATCCCCCATGGTTCCATTGACTCAGGGACTTGCTTACCACCACCTGAGACAACTTGCTTCATTTATGACCAGCTCAGATTGAAAGCCCATCTCCTAAGGAAGGCTGGCTCAACCTCCCAGTAGGTTGTGCCAGTGGTCCTGACTTGGCCCCTTGTCAGTCTTCAGTTACTCCCATCTTTATCAGTAGCCAGAATGTTCCTTTTAAGAATAGATGGGGTTACTCTGCTCGAACATCCCTTGACTTCCCCCTCTCACTCAGAGTGCTACCTGCAGGCTGCAGGCAGGTCCTGGAAATGCCTTAGTCTCTCACTCTATGGTCCAGGTGTGCTCTCATTTACAGTGACTGATGAATACTTATTTTTCCTTTTAGGACCTGTGAAGAAGGCAAGGGAAGAAAGAGGTGGCTGCTGCTGCAGTGTTTGCCATTGATCCAGAGGTTTTCTGGTGGACCTCAGGTCCCTGCAGGCTGCCTGGGCCCGAGCCAGGGCGTGACCACACAGAAGATGAGGAAGGGGAGCTCTGCCTGTTCTCTGTTGCTCACTTCTGGTCAGCACACCCACATTCAGCTCATCAAAGTTTAGGAGGTGTGGTTTTGTATTCACAGTCATCAGAAAAAGAATGACATGAATTACAACACCCAACTTTTCAGATCTGAGAATGTTTGACATGCCAGGTGTCATGAGGAATCTGACATGTTCTCAGACATAGCCCAGAAAAGTAAAAGCAAAGTACTTTTGCACAAGGGTGTGCTACCAAATCAGGTCTGCAGAGCAATCACACCTGGGTTGGCAGTCCACATCCCTAATGCAGCTCTGACCCTTGACCTGGTGAAACAAAATTAGGGGTACAAATTTATGACTTTGGCTATAATTGAGGTATAGTTGAGACTCTTCATTTCTGTCTAAAGTTTCCTTAAAAATAGAATTTAATCCTTCTGCTAACCATTAACATATAGTGTTAGGATCATTGGATTAGAAGAGCACTTGACTTTGGTTTGGCACGGACACAATAGTTAATATTGACTGATGTGTTACCTCCATTATGGACATAACAAAGGCACTAGAGTGTGTTGGCTTTGAGCCCTTCTCCACTAAGTATTATTCACTTTGGAAAATCAATATAGCCTCCCTTAATTTCTTTGGATTGGGAGAAAGAAGGACATTGGGAGGCTTTATCCTAACATCTGGTGCTACATAATCTTACGGAACCAGACTTTTAGGCCCGGCTTACTTGGTGGCATGTAGTCCCAGACCAGGGTTGTTGCACAAGTCCCAGGATGTTCAAAGGTCTTTCATATCCAGCTTTTTATGCTGTTGTATCATGACCGCTTCAACTCTTTCCATCTGACTGATGTATAACGCTAACTTGTACTCTAGCCTCTATCCCCCTTATGCAAAATGTTTGGGAGTAGAAGTGTTTGAGATTTCCAAATATTTGCATGTATACAATGAGAGAGCTTCCTTATGGGTAGTCACTTCACAACATGAAACATTTATATTTCTGATACACGTTGCTTGATATTTAGGATGGGGTGCATTCTTTTTCTTCCTTTGTTGTTGTGTTTGCTGCAGTTGCGAGTCTTGAACTGAGGACCTTGCACATGCTAGGCAAGCACTGTGCCACTGAGTTACATCCCCAGCCTCCGATGAAATCTTATGCAGTGTTTGTATACACCTTCTTTTTTCTGGTACTGGGGATGGAACCCAGGGGCACATAACTACGGCATCACATCCCCAGCTCCTTTAACTTTTTATATTATATTTTGTGACAGGGTTTTGCTCAGTTGCTTAGGGCCTCACTCAATGGATTATTCTTTAACTCCCAATTCTCCTGCCTTGGCTTTCTGTGCGGCTGTGATTACAGGCATGTGCCACCACACCGTGGACACCTTCTTTTGACTGTGATCCATCACATGAGGGCGCACGTCGAATTTTCCCCTTATGTGATATTCGCAGATTTATGAGTATTTCAGGTTCTTTTGTTAGCAATGGTGAAACTGCATAACATACTCCGGTGAGGAACTTCTATTGAAAACTTAAAGTAATATACTCTTGATTCACCTTCTCTTGTCTATAGACATCTCAATGCAAACCTTTAGCTTCACACTCAGTATGCTACATAATTTTCAACTATTTCTCTTATAATAATACATGAATAAATGCCCTTAAAGACCTTTGATACTAGTATACTTGGGTGTTAGATTTGATTGTACTAAAGCATACATGATTTTACAGATGAAATACAGAGTTTCACATCAAAGCCATCAGCGCTGTCAAAAGTTTCAGTTTCTTCGAGACCGAATTGCAAAAGCTCCCCAACAATGGACTTATCTCCCTACCAAGAATTTCTGGCATCGAAGGTAATATATACACTTTGGGATGATTGTGGGATTCTTTCAAATAACTCTTGTATGTTTCTTTACTTACCGAAAAATTCATCTAATATTTATTGAGTACTTCTTAGGGACACTTGTTCGGTATCATGGCATCATCCCGAAGACTATCCTGTGAACATAAGTATTCTTGTGCTATTCCCATTTTACTAATGTGGAAAATTGCTAAGTCTGACCATCAGATAATTGGTTAAGACAAATCCAAGCCGACACACTATGACTGCATTCTTAATCAGTATACCATCTGGTTTCTCCATTGATGTTTCCTGTGAGCTTCGCTCATTCACTAAGTGCCTCATTAGACCACATAGTAAGCAGTGAGGATACCATGTAAGATGCAGCCTCTCTTTCTTTCCTCAGAGATATTATATTACAACGGAGAGGGCAGATAAGCAACATGATACTGTGCAAATAGGAAAATAAATTTTAAAAAAGCCTCCCCCCACTCCCCTGGTTCAAAGGGAAAAGAAATTTCCATTGATCTGTCCATTTATGGATTCCATCTTCCTTTGAAAGCAAGGACTGAGAGGTGGTGGGCATAAAGCAGTATTGTAGTGAAGCCTCAGATTTTAGACATCTGCATGGTTGAAAGCATCAATGATAAGAAGCGAAAACGTGAGGAAGGAGTGAACCTCTGCCTCTGTTCTATCAAGGAACATCCACTTTCTCCCGTTTTATATTTTGAGTTACAATATAAGATCATATTTACAGATGGGGAAAAAAGGTTCCACTTACATTCCCAAAATAAAAGAAAAAGTTTTAAAAGGCATTGCTAGAGACAGGTCATGTAGATAGGGCTAGGGCTTTCTTTTCAGTTACTGGACCTAATCCCTTCAGAACACACAAGAAAAAATAAAAATACATTACCTATGTTTCGTAAGAGCCAAGAAACACATTCTCTCACAATCTCTCTCTCTCTCTCTCTCTCTCTCTCTCTCTCTCTCTCTCTCTCTCTCTCTCTTAATCCCGCACACACACACACATGCACATGCATGCAGAGATACCATCACCACCACAAAATCATCAAAAACTGGCATTTCCTCTCAGGAAAATGCACATTTAATGTTTAGAGCAACTATGGTGAGTGGGTTTCTCCTTTCCAAGGCAAAGGGTTAAAGATTTTTGCATGATCCAGGCCTTCTCTTCTTTAAACTCTAGCCCAATACTTCATAATCTTATTTGTCTCTACTTTAAGAACAATTTCCAGAAAGTATTCACGATGTTGCCATGTGCTGAATTGCAGGAGTCTCTTCCCTTTTGGGCAACCATGGATCTCTTTTTGCTATGGATGTTTTCCTGGGTATAATTGTAGGAGGTACTCACCAGCCCTTACTCTAAGCAAATCTATAGACCAAGCAGATGATTCTGCACACACTAAAGCATCCAGCACATATATTTGAACAAGACAGTATTAGGGAAGTATACCCTGGGGTATGGTGGAAAGATATCAGGAACTCTATTGTCAGGCAGATGCAAATTGGAGAAGTGGCTGAGGAACAACACAACAACAACAAAATATAAGATAATGGCATATGCCCTTGGATCCTTTCTCTTCATCAGTAAGAGAAGACTCATGATAGCCATGTTGCAGTGTTCTTGTATAAGAATCAATACAGAGATGACCACCGAAGATTCAATACATCATAGATATCCGCCATTCAGCCCATAGTGTGGTGTGGTTCATGGGCCTCATGGTGACTTGTTTGACCGGTGCCATAGCCATTGTGGACTGCCATTCCTGTGTGCCCTCAGCAACTGTCCATCTTGGGGCAATTGATCTTACCATCCTGCAGAACAGCACTGCCTTTGTGGACCTAGCACAGGGTCTTGCACACGTTGGAGCTTAAATCCTGGAAGGAGGGACCTGAGCTCGTCCACAAGTATTGATACCATGTGTCCCTTCAATGCCAACCTCCAGTTCTCATTGTATTGGTTAGACTTGTGCCACCAACAAACAGGACAAGAACATTGCCCTCCTACCGGCAAATGAGACACAACAGACTGACTTCTCCAAAAATCTTTAATAACGTGACATCCAAGTGGGCCCTCTGCGTCAACATGGCTGCAGGGTGGTTAGCTCCACTTTCTGATCATACGCTTCTTACATAAAGCTCCCACCTTCAGTGAGTGGAGGCTACAGATATGAAGCCAAACTTGGCAATGAAAGAGTTCATTCCAGGGCCAGTGTGGGAAGGGAATGGTAGTGGACATTCCTTTCAGGAAAGATGTCCAACGGGTAGGAGACCGTGCGTTCCAACATGGGAGGCATTTTGTGGAGGGGTGGGGCAAAGGGTATCTCTTGAAAGATGGGAATCGGGAATGGGGGTGTGGTGTGGCGCTGTGGTATCCGATTAGACGCGGGCTGCCCTGAGACCGCCAGAGCAGCTTTCATAGCTCCAGGGGTCTCTGCCCTGCGCATGCTGCCTCTGAGGCCATAACCCCTGGCTTCAGGGGTGGTTGACTCCCACAGACAATGTGGAATATGGTCTTTCATCTCACTGATGGTAACAGCTGTGGGAGGGCCTATTTGAATAGTTGCATCGATACCATGGCGTTTCTGCATATTGATCCAGTACAAGAGTGGACTGTAAATGAAGGTGGAAGCGTTCATCACTTCAACCCACTGCTGGGCACGCTTCTCCCGCCGCAGCTTCTTCCTCCAGTGAATTAATATGATGCAGCCGCCGGTTACTACACAACACAGTCCCATGAGTCCAAAGTATAGTGAGACCCAGGCTGAGGCAGTAAAAGAAAGAAAAGAGGCAGCTGACTGACAACTCTGGCTGGGACTGAACTGTTTCTCATTCCTCTCCTTGATTTGGCTCATTCATCAATCCATTCCCTCCCTCCCTCCTTACATACCTAGCTCATCATTTTATTATTAGTTAAAGCTAGGTCTGCAGGGAGACTAAGAGTCCATGGTCACCTTTCAGAGATAAGGGAGACTAGGTCTAGAGGAAACATGACCTGCTGAGACTCAGTCAGGACTTCTGGCTCCCAGTCCAGGACCCACACCATCCCTCAGACTGATCAACTGAACTTAAGGGCAAGGCCCTCAAGGAACCACTTGACAAGGGCACCAGTGTATCTTTTCTGGTTGGCTACAACATGGTTTCTGCCTTCTAAACCTCCTTAGTATCCTAGAGGAGTCTGTCTCTTAACTATTTCGCACTCCACGCAGGCAGCCACCACCCCATGAATACAAAGCATCTTCCCTGAAAGTTTGTCCCCACACTCAAAGGACTGAAGGGATACTTACCGCCAGCAAGGCCCAGGTTTGCCATTTGAGGATCCATACCGTTGAGACTTGTTACCAGGCCCATGGCTCGGCAAAGAATCAACTGCCCCAAGAATCTGTCCACCAATGGGAGCCTTCGGAAGGCCCAAGTCTCATTGTTGCCTAAAGATGATTTCACCGGGTTCTGAGCACTGGGCGTTCCAGGGCTGGTGCTTGTGGAGGGGCTCTGAGCTGACGGAAGGAAGGGACTCCATCTTGTGGCAATCTCATGAGCATAGTTCTCTTCCATCAAATCGTGGTCCTCCCCACAATTGTCTGTTCCCAACTTCTTACGGTGAAGTCACAAAACAGCCCCCAGATTCGGGGCCTCACACACTCATGGGCTTATATTTATGTTGTTGCTTGTTAGGAAGCCATTTCTGGATATATTTTCCAGTGGAAAGTTGGGCAGTGAGCACAGTGAATATTGGGCAGGCGAGCCCTCAAAAGTTGGTGACCAAGGTGTGAGGGGAAAAAAAGAAAGCTGTTCAGGGGAACCAAGCAGTCAGATCCACCTTCTTTGGCTCCTACAGTCTCTCTTTTGCCTCCTCAACAAGGGCTGGCAAAGTTTTCTCTCACTATCACCAGGCCACGTGGGAGCTCTCCCCTATGAGGTCCTGCAGCTCTTCCTAACTTCATCTCATCTCGGTCCTCCATATACCATTTCCCTCTTGGTGCGCTAGATTCCCCAAAGACCCTCTTGATTCACCTCTGGAGCTTGGCTCAAGCTGTTCATTCACTCAGCAGTGCCTCTCCCACATTTCCACCACTGAACACCTCCTTATCGTCCCAGGTGGTCAGCTATCCCTACTCTGGGGAAACAGTCCCTTCAGGTGAATTCCCTCAACCTCATTACCTCCGGTTGGAAGAGACTTGGAGAATTGTCTAACCCAAGTCCTCTCATACGCTTGAGTACTGATGGCACAACTTTCCTTCTCAGTAACCCATCCCCCATGGTTCCATTGACTCAGGGACTTGCTTACCACCACCTGAGACAACTTGCTTCATTTATGACCAGCTCAGATTGAAAGCCCATCTCCTAAGGAAGGCTGGCTCAACCTCCCAGTAGGTTGTGCCAGTGGTCCTGACTTGGCCCCTTGTCAGTCTTCAGTTACTCCCATCTTTATCAGTAGCCAGAATGTTCCTTTTAAGAATAGATGGGGTTACTCTGCTCGAACATCCCTTGCCTTCCCCCTCTCACTCAGAGTGCTACCTGCAGGCTGCAGGCAGGTCCTGGAAATGCCTTAGTCTCTCACTCTGTGGTCCAGCTGTGCTCTCATTTACAGTGACTGATGAATATCTATTTTTCATTTTAGGACCTGTGAAGAAGGCAAGGGAAGAAAGAGGTGGCTGGTGCTGCAGTGTTTGCCATTGATCCAGAGGTTTTCCAGTGGACCTCAGGTTCCTGCAGGCTGCCTGGGCCCGAGCCAGGGCGTGACCACACAGAAGATGAGGAAGGGGAGCTCTGCCTGTTCTCTGTTGCTCACTTCTGGTCAGCACACCCACATTCAGCTCATCAAAGTTTAGGAGGTGTAGTTTTGTATTCACAGTCATCAGAAAAAGAATGACATGAATTACAACACCCAACTTTTCAGATCTGAGAATGTTTGACATGCCAGGTGTCATGAGGAATCTGACTTGTTCTCAGACATAGCCCAGAAAAGTAAAAGCAAAGTACTTTTGCACAAGGGTGTGCTACCAAATCAGGTCTGCAGAGCAATCACACCTGGGTTGGCAGTCCACATCCCTAATGCAGCTCTGACCCTTGACCTGGTGAAACAAATTGAGGGGTACAATTTATGACTTTGGTTATAATTGAGGTATAATTGAGACTCTTCATTTCTGTCTAAAGTTTCCTTAAAAATAGAATTTAATCCTTCTGCTAACCATTAACATATAGTGTTAGGATCATTGGATTAGAAGAGCACTTGACTTTGGTTTGGTACGGACACAATAGTTAATGTTGACTGATGTGTTACCTCCATTATGGACATAACAAAGGCACTAGACTGTGTTGGCTTTGAGCCCTTCTCCAGTAAGTATTATTCACTTTGGAAAAGTCAATATAGCCTCCCTTAATTTCTTTTGATTGGGAGCAAGAAGGACATTGGGAGGCTTATCCTAACATTTGGTGCTACATAATCTTACGGAACCAGGCTTTTAGCACCGGCTTACTTGGTAGCATATAGACCCATATGAGGATTATTGCACAAGTCCCAGGATGTTTTAAGGTCTTTCCCGTCAAGGTTTTTATGCTGTTGTAACATGAGTGCTTCCACTCTTTCCATCTGAATGATGTGTAATGCTAACTTGTGCTCTAGGTTGTGTACCCCTTATGCAAAATATTTGGGACTAGAAGTGTTTGAGATTTCCAAATATTTGCATATATACAGTGAGATAGCTTGCTTAAGGGTAGTCACTTCACAACATGAAACATTTATATTTCTGAAACACGTTGCTTGATATTTAGAATGGGGTGCATTCTTTTTCTTCCTTTATTGTTTTGTTTTCTGCAGTTGGAAGTCTTGAACTGAGAACCTTGCACATGCTAGGCAAGCACTGTGCCACTGAGTTTCATCCCCAGCCTCTGATGAAATCTTATGCAGTATTTGAATACACCTTTTATTTTCTAGTACTGGGGATGGAACCCAGCAGCACATAAATTCTAGGTCACATCCCCAGCTCCTTTAAATTTTTATATCATATTTTGAGTCAGGGTTCTGCTAAGTTGCTTAGGGCCTCACTCAATTGACTGGCCTAAACCCCTAATTCTCTTGCCTTGGCCTCCTGAGCTGCTGAGATTAGAGGCATTTTCCACCACACCGTGCACTTTTGACTATAGAAAATAAAACCCCAAACTTCACTAAGACTGTGAAAGCTGTTTTTCACTCAGGTGACAGAGGTGAATCCCAGTGTGGGAAGCTAACTGTCCTCCCCTTGAAGATTCAGGATCTAGCCTCCTTCCAATGTGTGAGTCCACCGTCTCCTAAGGCTGAACAGTCCTTGGCCTCCAGGTGTTACAGTGGGAGGTTTGGTGAGGAAAAGAGTGCAGTCCCCTAATTTACTTAAACGTACTATCCCAATCCTCCACTTCACTTTCACCCTCATTCGAGTGGTGATTACTAGTACTTAAAAGAGCTTAGACTCAAGAGGGGCTGGGAAAGATCACTCAAGGCCAGTGTGGTAGTGCTGGTGACAGCCCCATATTATGGAAGGGAGCCATGACACTTTCTAGAGAGCCTGTAATCTCTGACACCATCGGCATCACATTTAGCAGCAGCAGGAGAACTCTGTAGGTAAGGATTTCCTGGCCACCACTGGGGCCAGGCATGGGGAAGTGTGAGGTCACCATTTGCTGAGCCTCGTGAGTGCAGATAGGAATGGTCAGGATGTGTGACTCACCCACAACCCAAGCATGACATGTCACTCACACTTGTCCTTCAGTGCAGCCTGCCTTCCTCAATGGGTCCTATCTTGAATGAGGCAGAGGTGTGGGCAAAACACGAAGGAAAAGAGAATGCTTTTGGTTAAAGCTGTAGGACCCCAACGTGTGAGCAGCAGAGGCTACAGTAGCCCCTCATATCAGAGTGAGATCCAAGTGAAAGAGAACCCGTGTCTGCTCAAGCCACTAGGCTGGAGTCTGCAGGGAGCTTGAAGGACACTGGGCTTCTGTGGAGCCACCCTTTGGCATCCAGGGAGCTCAACAGCACTCAGCAGGTGTACCCTTGTTCTTGAACACACATGAGATCCCACCTGGGGGCTCCCAGAAATACCTGGAGTAAGCTGGGGGTGAGCTCTTTATGGGGGGCCAGGATCCTTGCAAGAGAAGATGGGGTCTGTGTCCATGACACACAGGATAGTGTCACATTAGATCCCATAATCATGGGCAGTGGTGTGAAGTGTCCTTATTAGGCCACCATGCAGTACCCTCCTCTAAACAGTGCTGGCCTTCAGGAAGTAATAGGTGACTTTGGCTCTACATGTGAGTCTTTACAAACAAACATAAAGAAAGATGGCACACCAAGAAGCACAGTGTTAGCCAGCACAGGCCACAGGCCTGTGGTCCCAGCACTTGGAGGCTGAGCAGTAGGATCTCACATTCAAGTCCAGCCAGATATAGCAAGTTCCTGTATAAAAACTAAAAAGATAAAAAGGGCTGGGGTCCCCCTGGGTTCCATCCTCAATACAACAAAAAGCAATAAGAATGGTGTAAGATGTCACAAAAAAGTGTCTCTAGGGATGTCAGGAATTCTAAATGTCCAAAAAGTTTATCTACCTGACAGAACTGTAAGTGTATGCTGGAGATGAATGAATAAGCATCCTGGAGATACAGAATCAAATTTCACATTGTCAGAGAAAGAAGTGATATGCAAACAAAGAGGGAATGCTGGGTAAACCCTCTGGTGTTGCACTGGTGTAAGGGGGGTCAGAATCAACCCAGGCATGTTTGACATGGGTGACAGGTGATGGATGGATGGATGATAGGTAGGAAGTAGACAGATGATAGATAGGTCACAGGTGGATGGATGATAGATGCTAGATATATAGATGACAGACAGATCATGATACATGGATGAATGGATGGATAGATAAGCAAGCTAGTGGGCATCCATTATTTCTTGGATGTGGATGTCAATAGAGCCTGCCAACAAGGACTCTCTGTGGCAATGAGCACAGGTAATGTCCAGGTCTTGGCTTCTAAATCTCTACCCCATGATGGGAACCCATTTCCCTAGAGACAGAGTTGACACCAGGACTGGGAAAGAGAAAGACCCATGGAACCTGGAGTATCTTGTGATGACAGAAAATAACAAAGTTCTTTTCAAAAATGGGTTTTATCAAAAGAAAAGACACAGGAGACAACATGAGAGATCTCCCAATGACCAAAGCTGGAAGAATTTCAGCAATGCCATAATTGAGTGTTGAGTTCAGCCCAGGGAATAAGAAGATCCATGAGTATATGCTAACACAGATAGGTTGCTGGGTAGTAACTATGGAGAAGGGAAACCTGCTCCTTAAGTAACAAACATTGAGGGTTGCAGGGATTAGAACGGTACTGCTCAGACACCAGTGCACCTGGCCTTTGCTTCAGGTGGGCTGCTGACAGCAGCTGGTGGGGAGCATGCGAGTTTAGGAAGGAACAGCCACTCCATCTTCCTCAAAGTACATGCCCCGAAGTCCTCTAGTTACCAAGGGGAAATGTGCTACCCCCTGATGAATCGTGAGACCCCGCTAGGCGAGCTTGGCCAGCAGAGGCCCAGGGTTCCAGGTCCCCAGATCCCCATGGCATGCACTGATGGGACACTCTGGGAAGATCATGCCCCTTCTGTGTGACTCTTCCCCCAAACCACAGGCTCAGTGTGACCCCAGAGAAACCTCTGAGGGACCTGCCCACTCCACAGGGGTCCAGGCCATGAGCACCAAGGAGCCCCTTGAGCACATGGAGGGATCTCCAGTCACTTCCTGGACCAGGAAAATGATCCTGCTGAGGAAAATGGGTGAGAGAGCTGAAGGAAGTCTGTAGGTATGTTTTTAACGTACATGTAGCATTTGATCAGGATCGGCAGGGGTCTATGGGGGATTCCAAAGCAGTACTTCAGTTTCATCATTCAAAATGCAGCTAGTCCACGCTCTCTGGTGAAGGTGACTGCTTCCCTAAATAAACCCATCTACACCTCTGAAGAAATGATAGACTTGTGTATCTAAATTTAACAACTAAATGCTGTTAGTAGACTTGGAGAAATGGCAGACTGGCTTAACGGAGGATCCACTCACAGATGTCAGGAGAGGCTGGTGGGGCCTGCAAGTTTCTGGAATGCAGACGAGAGGGCAGCAACTTCACACTGGGCAGAACAGGCCCTGCCTCCTTTTAACCCAGGCAACCCTATCGGAGGGTGGAGCATTAAGTAATTCCAGTTCACAAATGATTCCTCAGGCTGGATGAGGCTTGCCACAGTGGCTACTGTTTGTTGAGGGTCAACTACAGGTAAATCTTCAAACATTATTTCATGGAATTCTCCAAAGCAAAACAGGAAAACATAGCACCCGGTTTTAAAGATGAGGAAGCAGAAGCATAGGAGGACAGGGGAACTGGCCAAGGCCAGAAACAGGGCTGGCTCTCCTCCCCTTCCTCCATATGCCCACCCCACATGCAGTCACTGAGCAGGATCTCAAATTGATACGCAGATTCACCAAGTCCCTGCATGTCCTCTTGGTAACATTCCCTCCTAAGGAGATGGAGGAAGCCAAAGGCAGAGCAAGAAAAGACATCTGGACAGAGCAGGGAGAGGTGTCCAGAGACAGGGTGGCCACGTCGGAGGTGATTTTGGTATCCTGGATGCTGGGTCTGTGTTCTCAGAGACAAGTCGCTTCTGACCAAAGGAAGCCATCAGTGAGTGGCTGGAAAGATAGCTCAGCTGGTAGAGTGCTTGCCTCACAAGCACAAGGCCCTGAGTTCGATCCCCAGTACTGCAAAAAAAAAAAAAAAAAAAAAAAAAAGGAAGGCGTCAGAGGAAGACTCACTGTGCCAGACAGAGCAGGATCTGTGGGAAGGTGCACTGAGGTTACCATGGAAACCTTTCCCTGCACTGCTCAGAGCGCTGGTTTTTAAGGGGATGGTGCTGTGTGCTTCTTGGGAATATGATCAAGGGAAAAAATGTAGCCTCCCTTGGTATCTCCTGACCTGACCAATGGCTGGGCTTGCCCAGGAGCCAGCACTGCTCCTCCAACACCTGGCCACTACCTGTTCATTCACCTCCAGCTCTTCTCTCCGAGCCTGGTCAGTGACCCCTGGGCTAGTGGTGGCAGGGCAACCTTGTGTGCACAGCTGTGCTCTCCACATCCAGCGCTGGCACAGGGAGAGGCTCTGTTCCTTGAAGACACCTCTATTGCCTGGGAGGGTGGCCCTGGGCAGCATGCCTCCCTGAGCTATCCCAGTCACCCATCCTGCAGGACCAGTGGTGAGGCCAGTTTTTCCAAGAACTCCTGGTGGACACCCACACTGGCTGCCCCTCTGGTCCCAGAACTTCTGGAACAATCAGGCCCTCTCCCCTTCGGCTCTGCTACCCAGCCTTGATCCCATCTTACCTGGCAGCCTCTCAAGAAGGTTCCCATAATGGATAAACAGATCTTTAAGTGTACAAAAGCTGCAGAGGGGGTGTTCTTAATGTGATCATTGCCTGGCTCCCCCTGGAGCCCCCAACACCCAGAAGAGCTCTGTGAGACCCACCCTCCAAACTCAGGAGCTTGCTCCTGACCAAACCTCTTGGTTAGGCCCTTGCAAGAAATCTGCCACTCCAGGGATGTCCATGGTGGGACTGAGGCCTCCTCTGATGGGAAACTCCTAACTCCACTGGGAACAGCACCCCTTCAGGGTCAGTCCTCAGAGAGAACAGCTGCCATCACGGCTGACCCTCCAGCACCATTATTTCCTATTGCACACCCACGGCTGACTCATTACACAGAAAAGATAGCTTTGGTTTGCTTCTTGAGGCAATGGAGTGACAAATCTATTTATAACAGGATGTTTGAACTTGTGTTCATTAAGTTTTCAGTTGACTCTGTGTAATTGAAAAATGCACTGGGTGTTGATGTGCTGGCCATGTGGATCAGCTGGCCACTGGAGTGGAAGGCCAGCTCTGAGGCCACCAGGCCACACCAGCACTGGTCCCTGAAGGCAGGCTGAGGGCACAAGGAAGAACTGTCTGATACCCTGTGCCCAACAGCCTGCACCATGGGAAGGGCAGAATCCCTCCTCTCCCCACCCATTGGGCATCAGGCCACCATCCCCAGCACAGCGATCAGCTCAGGGCCTCCACTTCTAACTCTACCCACCGTCCACCAAGCTCCACCTCAAGTGGCCTGCCATCTAAGATAGAGGAAACACATGGCATGATTGCAAACTAAAGGGCGAGATGCAGAGACCCGTGGTCACACGGCTGGTGGAGCTGTTAGGACACTGTTAGGACACTGTTAGGTCACTGGTGGCAAAACACCTTGGTTAGGATTGTAGCTCATGTGGCCTTGGACAAGCTGTCTCTACTCTGCCTCTGTGTCTCCATCTTGAGATGAGGCTGATGGATGTGGTACTGGGGCAGGGCACCCACCCCCAGGGACTGGCAGGAGGGTTAAAGGAATTAAGTGGCACACAGCACTGATACTTGGCACAGAGCAGGGGTTTCTAGGCACATGCTGCTCTTGGCATTGACCATGGAGCCCGAGTCCCAACTGAGGACAAGTGTGCTGCTTGATGGCAGCTGAACCTGACTTCCTAGGGATCAGCTGTAACCTCGCAGTGTTGCTCAGGGTCCTTTACAGAACAGAAGCAGTTCTGGGGGCAAAAGGGTTACACAAACCTGGGTTTAAATCCCAGTTCCTCTAGGGAGGCCTGAGGGCAGGCTCTTTGTCCCTCTGAGCCACAACCTCTTCATATGCCTAGCAGGGTCCATAGCCCCTCCCTCCAAGGTCACACAAGTCTAAACAAGCTGATTAGAGGAAGGTCTCCACCCCCCTCCCCGGGCCCATCCTGTTCCTCCTCAAGCTGTGGGGAGCCACCAGGTGTGTTATGTTGAAGCCACCGGCAGACCCTTCCTAGGCCACATATCCACATCCAAGGCTGGCTGCAGACTTCAGGGTGGTGACTGTACAGCATGGTCTGTCCCGAAAGCCAGGTGCCAGAAAAACCACCCAAGGCAGAGTGTCAGGAGGTGGGGCCTGGGGGAGGCGTTTTGGTTACAGGGCCTCCAACCTCAGGAATGGAGGAATCCACATTGCAAGGGCCAGAGGCTGGGAGCCCAGTCCCAGAAGCTGACCAGCAGGGGCTTGTGGAATGAACTCTGAGCTGCAGGTGTCCAGGTGCATCTTCCAGTCCTCACTTAGGACCTCAGGTCAGGTCAGGCCCCATTCCAGCCACCGGGGCTGGCCCATGACTTGGGGACCCTGCCCAGCATTGCCATCAGTCTCACTAAGAAGAAGGTAGATGAAGCTGTGAGGGACAGTCCAGGCCAAATGTAGAGACCCATGGTCACGTGGCTGGTGGAGCTGTTAGGACACTGGTGGCAAAACACCTGGGTTAGGATCTATCTTTATTTTTTTCCTGTCAGAAAATTTCGAGAATTACACCAAAAAATACTTAAGCCTCTGCTATCTACTGACAAAAATACACCACAAAATTATAAAGTGCTCAGTGGTTTTGCTAGGGACAATTTGTTATTCTGCTTCAGATGACAAATGAATTTACAGGTGACTCCAGTGATGAGAGGGTGTGGAGGAGGAAGAACTGATGAAAGTGTTTGGCAGGGCAGTTTGAGCGATAGTAGCCTTATTACCCAACTGTTCTGTATGATGATTTCAACACAACAAGCCACAAAAAAATACCCTTTGACTGGCCTGTCAGAGAATAATGGGGAAGAGTGACACATCTCACATAACCAATTCTCCCAGCGGGTCCCAGGCCTGCTGACCACGGAGCCAACATGGACCTGGGATGGGCCTCCCTGAAGCATGTGAGGGCCTGGGAGCAGGAGGCCAGGGTGATGCCAGATGTGACCATTCATCAGGAACTTCTAGAACTCGGTTGCAGACTTTGGACAAATGTGCTCTTTTAACACAACCAAGTAGCAAAAGGAAGTCCCCCATTGTCAGCACATTGTAGAAATGTCCAGGCTTTAGGAGACCCTGGTAATAGCTTTCAGAGAGAGAAAGAGAGAGGGAGGAAGGGAGACAGAAGTACTTGAGATGGATCATCTTGGGAAAAGACTAAACTCTGGCCTGGCATGGATGATGCCTAGCTTCTTCCATTCTGGCATGATAAGAGTGTTCATAACTTTCTGAGAAAACGGTCACACTTCCCTTTCCTTTGGGAGGAAGATCAATGTCAGATTTTAAAGGAATATCTTCTCAAACCTAAAAATAAAGTGAAACGGGGGTGAACTGAAGCCAGACAAGGACCAAAAAAACCCAAGGTGATACCTTCAGTGTCGAATGTACCACCAGAAGTGACACACTAGATATGTTATCAAATTGGCACACTCTCTGAATCTTTCTGAGTTTCCAAATCACCATTCCACTCAGCCTCTGCCACCTGTGTTTTGAAAGATCTCTGATGGTGATGGCTGTGATCTCTCAGAAGAGTTTTGCAGCCGGGGCTCTCGTTAGAGAGTCCTCTCTGCACATGGGTGAAATAGGAGCAAATCAAGTCGTGCCTTGCAGAGACTGCAGTTCTGAGTATCACGGAAGCTGGTAAGTCAAGAATCACCAGCTCCGGAGGGGCCTCTCCTGGGGCTGACTCCAAATTTTATGGATGAGGGAGTCAGCACCTGGGGAGCCTTGCTTGTTACTGGTGCCACTGCAGATTCATTGACTATCTGTCGTACTCCCTCTCCTGACCTTGAAAGTTCTACACAGACACTGGATTTGCCTGTGTGCATCACCTGGTCTCCATGACAAAAGCACCTGAAAATCAAAGCAGAGACAGGGGTTCCAGAGTCCATTTGTTTATGATGCTTTTTCATCTAAATCAGGGTTTTGCAGACCTGGATCGATAGGCATTAACAAACCAGACAGTCCTCTGTTGAGGGGGCTGTCTTGTACATCGTACGGTATTCAGCAATACTCCCAGCCTCTACCTGCTAGATGCCACAGCATCCTCTAATTGGGAAAATCCACATAATCTCATTTACAGTGGCCAACTGAATCCTGTGGTGAGGACTCACTCCCGGTTCAGAAACTCTGAGCTAGGTCACTGGAACGTAGGAACAAATTGGCAGGAGTCTCAGACATTCTTTTCTTTTCATTTTCCACCAAGTTTTGTCTGGTGGCCACAGGGAAGCTAGTGAATCTCTCCATATCCCTCAGGAGGACCTAAAAAGAAGGTTGGAACTCTTTCCTCAATATGTTATTAATTGAAATAGCCTTTATACAATTTACAAAGCGTTTAACATTTTCTTTTATAGAAGGAGTATGTGCCCCACGTTAGTGATTTTTTAAAATGTTGAAATGTGCAAGGTAGAAAACGGAAGCCACTCTTCTCCCGAGGTCAACATCCCCAGGACCCCTCAGCCCATGCCTCTGACTCTTTGTACAGTTTGAAGGTGCACATGATCATGGTGGGTAGGATGGGTGTAGTGTTTTCCCAGAGCTAGCCAAGGGGATGGCGTGATCCCTCTCCTGACCCTCTGCCTGGAATGTTCTTCCTCTAGCTCTCTCTGCTGCTCACTTTCCTACAGTGCTCCGTTCCAGCAAACTACCCCTTCATCAAAGGCTTTGCACACCGGCTGCTTATCTCTGTGCCATCTTCTCTTGCTCTGCTTTCCTTCAACCCCAACCACCTGAAAAGTTGGTATGCACCTGTTTATTCATTTTCCCACCTATCTGTAGTGCCTTCTGTTCACCGCACAGTGTCCTCTTTGTTGTCTCTCCTACCATGTACTTCCAATCTGGGACCCAGGCCTTCTGCACACTTGGCTTTAAGAAAATATTTGGTGACATGTGAGCTTCTGCTGTCTCATCCCATATCCATGGAAGACCTCCCTAGTCATTCATAAAACTCTCCCGGTTAGATCACGCATGACCTCAGGACCCCAGGATGCTGCCAAGGTTTGCAGTCGCTGCTTGGTATAGACACAACCCTATCATTCTTTCTCTCAGGTCTCCATTTTAGGAACAAATTGGCATTATGCTAATCAGGTTATTAAGGCAAATCCCATGCACCTCTTTTTTCCTGAATGATAAGATGAGAAACTGCCAAGGGAGCCAGGCAAATAGTTTTTACAAATAAGCTCCCTGCTGGTGTTTGAGTGCTTGCTTTGCAGCCTCCAGACCATTGACCTTCAGGAAACTACCTTTCTGTGCTTATGTTTCCTCATTGGCAAAATGATGATGATCATATTGGCAGTTCCAGGGGGGGCAGGATGAGCAGTGACTGTTTAGGACATGGTCTGAGGTAGTGTCATGTGTTTTAATACTAACGTATTATCCTTTCAGTAATTGTAAGCTGAGTACCGCGGGTCAGTTTTTCTCTGAAACTGGTATCACCAAATCACCACTGCATGACTATCCTCTTCACAAATTGCACTAGCAATTTCATGGTATAAGTTCTAAGAAAAAGAAATTTCTTTCTTTCTTTCATCTGTACTTTATTTTTTGCAATAAGTCACAGTAAGGAATACATTTTATATAATGACTCAACACATGATCACACACATTCAAACTCAAACAGAAGACTCAGAAATTTGTACATATCTTACTACCTGCAATGGACTCTGGTATTTCTTATTGTATGCTCCAATCTGTTCTGTTATTTTAAAAAAAAATATATGGTGCTATTCATTTAACTTATTTCATGTTAGTCATACACTGTGACCAGCAGTTTGAAATTGAAGGTTCTGAAAAGCAGACTCGGCTCTGGGGATGGTGGACTTTGGACGGTATAGCTAAAAGCAGATACCACTGGGTGTCTGGTGTGGGGACTGGCCTTTTAAAGTTGTCACATGTGCTTCTTTATATAAACAATGGTGACTGCAAGGTCCTGTCTGGCAGCTGAACTAAGTCAATGATCAAAATAAAATGCGTGAGATATGCAGTAAGGCCACTCTGGAAGAAATTCCTGAAGTGATCTGCCTTGTAACCCAACATTAAAAGGCCTTAAGATGATGATCTAGCCCAGTGACCTTGAGTTCTGCTGCATCAGAGATTCCAGACTCCCACGAGGACTGTTTCAACTCAGAGACTCAACAGTGGTTTTATCAAGTTAGTGGATGAGTCAGATACCTGGAGGTTGTGGCTACTTATTTCCCTAAAGCAACAGGCTGGAAAAGGATATCCCTACTGGCTGGGGTGATTGACCCAAATTACCAAGGAACTTGGATGGTTGCTATGCAAGAGGAGCAGAGAGAACAACACCTGGACCCCATGGTTGCTGCCTCTGAGCATTTCCTTGCTCAAATAGTACACTTTAATTGAAAATCAAAGCAACAACATTGGGGACAGTTTGTGGAGCTTTTGGTGGAAAGATGCAGATGGGAGATGGGAGGAATCCATTCAAGGGATCTATTGTATAACTGAAGAATAGGTAAACAAAGCTGAAAGGAAGAGTTACTGTTTAGCACATAGAGGGAGTGCCAAAGACAGCAGCCCTGAGGTTGAGACTCAGACTCACTGCAGAGGACTGGCTCTGGTCCTCCAGGTGAAGCTCACCGAGGCACACCGCTGGGCCCGGCAAGCAAAACACCACCCACCCCAGGGATGTGCCACACCATCTCCATGCACCGTGGCAAAGAATCTCTTCCCACTGAAGGATGTCACCTGGGGGCCCTTCCATGAAGGTGGAAGAAGGGATATGTTGGGACCAGGAGGAGAAGCACAGGTTTCTTGCAATGTACTTGCAGTGGGCAGGGAGCTATGCTGATAGGACTCAGGCTGGTCATTATGAAATACATCCAAAGGTGGGTTTAGAGCTGAGAGTGGAGAATTCAGCCGGCCTCTTCTTGGCCAATCTGCAGCTCACCAACACAACACTTGATGCATTGAACCTCTGTACAGTCATTTCACACCAGCCCTGTGTGCTACCTGATCCATCAGGACATAGCAAAAGGGAAGATGACTTACTGTCACCTGCCTCCTGAAATAGAGGGATAGAAATAAAAGCCCATCTCTGCAGATTCCCCTCTCCAGAATGCATCTGAATGCGTTCAAGTCTCTAATGAAAACAGCAGTTTACAGGAACCACAGGGCACATGTTAGGATACCAGAAATGCATTCAGCCAGCCCTGAGGGTCCCCAAGACCACCCTATACTTCTCTCAGAGGTGTCATGGGACTCTGAGTATAGCTGCATTCCCAGCTAAGATTTGTTAGAAGTGTGATAAGAATGCACAGCTGGACCACAAGGAGAGGCCTTGAGCTCTGTGGAAATCCACGTGCAGGCTTCCTGTGCTCCCTTCCTCCCATGAGGGCCATGGAGTGCACCCTAACCCAGCTGTGGAGGACTATCGCGCTCCCCGCCCGCAGAGAGACATGACACCGGATCGGAGCAAGTTCTTTATTTTCTGCTATCTGCTACTTCTGGCTGGCCGCGCTCGGCCGCTCTTGCAAGGCCCTTACATTACATACGACAACCAATCAGCTTATAGATCACGAGGAGAAAGCATGGACAGTAATGGAGCATAATAGTGTGCATATAGCAAGCATGCAGTGTCCACGAGGACCCATGGCCAATCACATTAACTTCCTCAAATAACGCCACTTGTTGCACAGAGAATTAGTCTGCTGGAGGTACCTGGTTTTGCTCTCAGCACTTCCTTGGCACATTGCCAGGTGCCATCTTGGCCGCATCGTAGGGCTGGGGTCCGCGGTACCCCGACAGCTCCCCCTTTTTTATTTATTAAAAGAATGCCAGCTCGGGACCGTGCCTGTCTTAGGCGGAGTGGTCAACCATCGTCCTTACCCGTCATCGGATAACTGCAGAGCATGCTACAGCTCCTGTCCTAGGTCAGTACGAGATTACCTCCTTCCTTACCCGTCATTGACTACCGGTCCAGCATGCTCAGCCAGACTTGAGGAGAGCTGCCAGCCTCTAAGGCCATCATGGCTTGATGGAAAATGATGCGATCTCTGGCATGAACTTGGCGTATACACATGATAAAGCGTGTGAGGAAGATAATTGCAATAATCAATAACATACACAATGCTCCCATTCCTGCCCATTGCTTTACAAAACTGAAAGAAGAGGATAACCAACTTTGCATTTCAGATATAGGGGCTATATTAACTCTAGTAGAATTAAGGCTAACAATTTGTGATCTAAGAATGGCAGTAAGATTATCAAATTTATAAGACCAATTGGCACGTAGCTGAGTAGATATGATTTTAGACAAATTTGCTGCATAACTAAGATTATGATAAGCTACAGGTGTAACGCACAGTCCCGGCAGATGATAAATACACCCCACATTTAACAGTTCCTGTAAAAGGTCCATCTGTTCTTGAAGTAAGTCCACACGCTGGTTCACCAAAAGTAGTCCTGCTTTTAGGTGTTGATCCATTGTTTGTTGAGTAGACAGAGCAGTAGCTGTCTGCTGGACCACATCATTAAGCTTAGTTGCTGACTGTACTGATGTCGTCAAGGCTACAGCTGCTGCAGTGGCTGCTGTTGCTGATGCAACTACGGTGGTAATGACTGCTACGGTGATTCCAAAGTCCCTCTTATTTCTGGAAAGCAATACTGGCAATTCATCATCTGTAACAGAAACTGGCATAGGCAGAAAAGTAGGGATTCGCATGATGACCGCTCGGGAGAAATTGGCAGCATTCCAACATTGAGAAAGGTAGCATCTAGATTGAGAGCAATTAAGGTTTGTGCTATTAGTGTTAGTTAGTAAAAACATAAAAGGAGGGAACACACAGACTGGGGTGAACAAGAATGAAAGATTTTGAGTACAATTAGTAGTAGTCTTGGCTCCACTCCTGTTAACTCCAGTCCACTTCATAGAATTCCATTCGCATTGTCTGAAAGATCCTCCTTTAAGAGCAAAAAAAGGTTGTAAGTTAGTATATCCTGAAGTCGAGGTAAATAGCAACCAGTTATCAAAAGGATTAGTGCGCCTTTCGCCAAATTTGCCGTCATAATCATCAAAGTCATCAGTGGTACGCTGAGAAGTAAAATTTGGTGTGAAGAAAAATCCATGTTGAACTGGGGCTGCTTGCTCAGCATTTTGACAACCTGTCCAGGTAGGAAGTGTGGAAAATTTTGGATTACATGGAGGAAAAAGTCTGGGAGTTTTAAATCCATTAGTGGGAAGTGGTAATTTGTAAGGTATAAGTCCTGTAATCAAGGTGGCTGCCCCTTCCCTATATTCCTTTGATATGGTTATGTGTGTACCATTAACAAATTGAAGACCAAGCGTACTATAGCCTTGGGGTAGAGCATCAGGAGAATCCCTGGATGTAAAGAAACCCTGTACCTGCTTTTGGAGAACAATACAAGGGTTAAAGTCATTACTACTAATAGCATTATCCTCAGGTATATCAAAGCACAAGGTTCCAGGGAGGGAGAAAGTGGAAAAATTATATAGGTGAGTATCTGGATCAAAAGACGTAGTGGGTAATCCTGTAGCCGCCTTGGTGGTGAACAACGGAGGAAGTAAAGAGGAAGTATTAGTTAACGGTAAAGGATATGGCCAGGCTTTAACTATCGCCCATAATTCTCGTGTCTTCACCAGTGTCAACATCATCATTAGCAGGGCGCTTATCAGCACGATGTTCTTCATCGTTACTTTGATGCACCAGTCTGGTCAACCTTTCAGGTATCCAAATTGGTGTTTGCTGATCCTGTGGGAAGACACAAACAGACCCTCGGACCCACCGAAGAACTGGATCTGGACCTTTCCATGTACCTGTGAGAATATCTTTCCATTTTACCCACATTTGAGTACTTGTGGGATTAGCATGTCTCTCTGCAGCCGTGCTTCCATTTTTGTCCACATTTAAAAAATTTAAAATAAAGAGTACTAAATTTAGTTTGTCTTTAGGTGCTCTAAAGTCAGCACCTATTCCCCCTTTTTGTCTTATTAAACAATTTTTTAATGTTAAATGAGTGCGTTCCACTATTCCTTGTCCTTGAAGATTATAAGGAATTCCTGTGATGAGCTGTATACCAAAATTTTTGGTGAATAGAAGAAAATTTTGGATGTGTAAGCTGGCCCATTATCAGTTTTGATGATTTTTGGAACGCCCCAGGCTGCAAATGTTTGTAAACAATGTTGTATAACATCTTTAACTTTTTCACCAGTGTGAGCTGAGGCCATGATTACCCCTGAAGCGGTGTCTACTGAAACATGAATATACTTGAGATTTCCAAATTCTGAAAAATGAGTAACATCCATTTGCCAAATATGATTAGGTAACAGTCCTCTGGGATTTACTCCAACAGACTGTACTGGCAATAGGGTGGCACAATGTTGACATGTTTTAACAATTTGTCTAGCAACATCTTTAGAAATATTAAACTTTCTTCTAAGAGTAGCAGAATTAACATGAAATTGTGAATGAAACATCTTAGCTTGTTCAAATAGTGTAAAAGCAAAGATGGTTTTTGTGGCTTTATCAGCTTTAGCATTTGCTTTGGCAAGTGGTCCTGGTAGGCCAGAATGAGCTCTAATATGTCCTACATAAAAGGGGTATTTGCGGTCTAAAATTAGGGCACGCAAGGTTCGAAAGTAAGGAGCAACTGTGGATCCATCGGGAATATAAGGCACAGTTTCTAAACAAGGTATTGATTGTACTATATAATAACTGTCAGATAACAGATTAAAAGGTTGATCCATCATGATATTAAAAGCTAAGACTACTGCAGCAAGCTCCACTACTTGGGCAGACGAGGAAGGGAGAATGATGGTTTCAGTTTTATCTCCAACTATTACTGCTCCCACTCCATTTTTAGATCCATCAGTAAATATTGTTTGGCAATGACGCAAAGGCTGCGTCTTTGTAATTTTTGGAAATATAATTGGAGTATTTTTACAAAACTGTATCCATGGATGTTTAGGATAATGGTTATCAAATGTTGCTGTAGTTGAGCAATATAAAACAGCCCAATCATCATCATGCTGAATCAACCACTACATTTGTAGTTTAGTATAGGGAATAATAATGACCTTAGGGTGACTTCCAAATATGGTAATACAGGCCTCTAACCCTTTATATATCAACTGAGCTATTGCCTTAGGAAATGTTTGTAACTGTTTTGTGGGCGATGCTGGGAGATTGATACTCTGTAAAGGTCCTCCTTGCCATAGAATTCCATATGGGCTATGTTGTTCTGGGATAATAATCAACATTAGAGGTTGGGATGGATCACATCTTTCTGTATGATCTGATTGCAATCTCTGTTCTACCAACATGAGAACCTTTTGTGCTTCCGAAGTAAGGACTCTCGGGGAATGGAGATTAGGGTCTCCTTTAAGTATATTAAATAGAGGTTTCAGCTCTCCTGTGGTAATCTTTAAATATGGCCTAATCCAATTTATATCTCCAAGGAGTTTTTGAAAATCATTTAGATTTTTAAGCTTGTCGGTTCTAATGGTTAATTTTAAAGGCTTTACCATAGTAGCTGTAAGCTTAGTGCCTAGATATTCTTGAGTTTCTCCCATTTGTAGCTTTTCTGGAGAGATGTTTAAGCCATATTGTTGTAGAGTGGAAATTAAAAATTGTAAAGCCTTTTCCAAGAATTGTCTGTTTTTGTGGCAGATAAGGATATCATCCATATAATGATAAATCAATAAATCTGGAAAATTGTCTCTTGTAGGTTTTAAGGCTTTATCTACATATATTTGGCATAACGTGGAACTATTAGTCATGCCTTGAGGCAGCACGGTCCACTCAATTCTTTGGTCAGGCTGTGCATGATTGAGAGAAGGTAAGGTAAAAGCAAACCGCCAACAATCCCTTCTATGTAATGGGATTGAGAAAAAACAATCTTTTAAATCTAAAATGACAGTGGGCCAATTTTTAGGTAAAGCTGTAACTAAAGGCAATCCCCGTTGTATAGGACCCATAGGGAACATCTGTGCATTAATGGCCCTTAAATCATGTAGTAGTCTCCACTTTCCAGACTTTTTCTTAATGACAAAGATAGGAGTATTCCAGGGAGAAGTAGAAGGTTGTAAATGTCCTGCCTGTACTTGTTCTTGTACTAGTTTATGAGCCGCTTCTAACTTTACTGTAGTAAGGGGCCACTGTTGAATCCATTGTGGCTCATCATTTTTCCAAACTATTGGAATTGGTGTAATAACAGTGGCCCCTACATAAAACCCAGCCCTCTGAAATCATTTTTTGGAGGAGGTAAGGGCAAGGGTTGTAGTGATCCCTGTTGTTTTTGACCTAACCCTTGACTTTTTGTATATTGTATTTTTTTTATCATATGTGTCACAGGTTTAGAATTAATATTTGTTGTTAATTTAGTATTTATTTGAGTTAAGACATCTCTCCCCCATAAGGAAATAGGTATTTTATAGATATATGGTTGAAAAATCCCTGAATGGCCCTCATTATCCCTCCAGGACAGCGAAGCAGCACTTTGGTTAGGTGATTGAGCCACACTTAAACCTTGTAAATTTTGATTAGCTGTAACTACAGGCCAACCTTTGGGCCAAACTGCCTCACTTATTATACTTTTATCAGCTCCTGTGTCCAGTAATCCTATAAAAGGTTTATGTCCCACTATTAACTGCATTATGGGCCTATCTTGGAGGTCCATAGTAAAATTAGCCCAGGGTCCTCCTGTAGACCCAAATCCGTTAGTTCCCCTTATTGTCTCCTTACTAGGCCACAAGGAATGCTGACTAGGTAAAATTAACATTTGTGCTATCCTATCTCCTGGAGAAATGACTGTGATTCCTTTGGGTGAAGAAACCATAGCCTTAACTTGTCCTTGAAAATCAGGATCAATTACTCCTGGGTGGACTATAAGACCTCTTAAGGTAGAAGAACTTCTGCCTAGAAGCAATCCTACTGAATTTGCCGGAATATTTCCCTCCCAATCTGTGTCTATCATTTGTACACCCATATCAGGGGTTAATACGAGTCTGGAGGTGGCACAGATGTCCAATCCTGCACTTCCTGAGGTGGCTCTTCTTTCCTGAGCTTTATTCCCTTTTCGGTTGGAGGATACCACTGTCGTGGCACTTGTTGAATCACTCCGTATATTTGTTGTGGGCCCCGGGGCAGGCCCCTCACCCCATTTTTTTGTAGCTTGGGGTTAGTTGGTAAAGGATTCCCTTTTTTGTCCCTAACGGAATGACATTTACTAAGCCAATGATTTTTTTTTTTACACCGAGGACATAACCCGGGCCCCTTTCCTTGGCCATTGTTTCTGGAAGGGCAACATGTTCTCAAGTGTCCCATTTGTCCACATATGAAGCAGGAACCAGGAGGTCCCCCTTTTTTACCCCCTCCTCTTTGTGCTAATGCTGTGGCAAGAACAGAGGTTTGTCTGTCGAGTGCCGCAATAAATGTAGCACTATTTCCAGAGGCCTCATTAATGTCTTTGTAGACTCTTAAATAAGTAGACAAGTCTTTATTTCTCCATGGCCTGATGGCATCTTTGTACCATTTATTGGCTTGTTCATAGGCTAACTGTTTTATTAATGGCATTGCTTGATCAGCATCTCCAAAAATTTTAGAAGCTGTTTGAATTAATTTATCAACGAAGTCTGCATAGGGCTCATTACTTCCCTGGGTAACTTTTGACAACTGTCCTTGTAAATCTCTTGACCCTTGTAGGGTTTTCCATGCTTTAATAGCAGCCACAGCAATTTGAGCATACATTGCAGGATGATAATTAATCTGTGCCTGGACTCCCTCATAAGGCCCTGTTCCCATCAACATGTCTCTGTCTACCTGTGGATTCCCCGAAGTTGCATTGCGCCTTGCAGTGTCCATTGAAATTTTCTGCCAAGCTGTTTTCCACATAAGATACTGTCCCCCTGACAAGGTTGCTCTAGCTAGATTAGTCCAATCCAAAGGTAGCATATTTAAGGACATCATGGTCTCTACCAGTGAGACTGTAAAAGCCGATTGAGGCCCATAAGTGCTCACTGTTTTTTTTTAGCTGTTTAACAAATTTAAAATCTAATAGCTGATGAAACCTTTGATTTTGGGCATCCTCAAATACTGGATATGTAGCATTTTGTAAGGAGGCCCACCCTCGGTGTCTGCTGTGGTGTTCCTTTTTTTTAAACTCCATAGGTGGTGCACTAGGGGCAACAGGTGTACTAAGCAGTCTAGGCGCTAGGGGGCACTCAGGTTGTACACTTAACTTTCCCATAGCTTCTTCAAGTTTTTCCCCAGTGAGTTCCTCTTCGGAACTCTCTCTTTCCGTATAATTTTTTCTTTCTGAATTCTGAGAACATGATCGTTTCTCTTTAATTTCTTCTAAGATCTGACTTCCTTCTTCTAAAGGCCCCTTTAAATCCCTAAAAGGGTTTTTTGATTTACTTTGTTGCATCAAACAAGATTTAATAAGTGACCATATGGCCAGTGTTCCCATTGGCAATGGTTCTCGTCTCTCCGCATCGCGCAAATCCTCTCCTAGTTGCTCCCACTGAGGAAGATTTAGTAGCCCTTCGTCTAAAAACCACGGAGAGACTTTCTTTACAGTATCAAGAAACTTCAGAGCCGTCTTTGCCTTCAATGGTGTTTCGTGATTTTTTAATAGTTCTCTAAAAAGCTGCTGCATTCTAATCTTAGACAGTTTTGTTCCCATGATTAAATATTACAGCACTACGAGCTAGTTTAAACACACAAACAAAAAGACAAGCGCGTGCACGCGCACACATACATAGTTTGGTACCACTGTATAAGTCTGTATTTGGCCACTTCACTCGTCCCTCCCACGGGGATCCTTTTGTTATGAATTGTCGCGGCTCCGCGATCGTCGAGACGTCTCACTTTTTGTACTCTCGGGCTAATTTTGTCTTGATTTGAGAACTTATGTGAACTTACCCTTATGTCTTTACTCGTTCCCGGTCTTGTTTCGGCACCATTTATCGCGCTCCCCGCCCGCAGAGAGACACGACACCGGATCGGAGCAAGTTCTTTATTTTCTGCTATCTGCTACTTCTGGCTGGCCGCGCTCGGCCGCTCTTGCAAGGCCCTTACATTACATACGACAACCAATCAGCTTATAGATCACGAGGAGAAAGCATGGACAGTAATGGAGCATAATAGTGTGCATATAGCAAGCATGCAGTGTCCACGAGGACCCATGGCCAATCACATTAACTTCCTCAAATAACGCCACTTGTTGCACAGAGAATTAGTCTGCTGGAGGTACCTGGTTTTGCTCTCAGCACTTCCTTGGCACATTGCCAGGCGCCATCTTGGCCGCATCGTAGGGCTGGGGTCCGCGGTACCCCGACAGAGGACATGTGGGATGCCCACAGAAGCCCACCAGGGACTCAGCCCCCAACTCCACAGAGGAACAAATGCTGGAGCTCCACCTTTCTCTGAAAGATATGGTGCACCGTGGTGTGGAGTGTGCTGAGGGCAGAGCAACCCTGAGGGTGCTGTGAACCTCGTGAGCACTGTACACTGAGTAGTGTATTACATAGGAGGAGCCTGTGGGCGGGCATTCCCTGTGGGAGGAGTTTACCCTGTGGGCGGGGAATTCTCTGGGGGGGCGGTCCCTGTGAGAGGAGTTTACCCTGTGGGTGGGGTGTTCCCTGTGGGCGGGGCATTCTCTGTGGGAGGAGTTTACCCTGTGGGTGGGGGGTTTCCTGTGGGAGGAGTTTTCCACGGGGGTGGGGTGCTCCCAATAACTGGGCTGTTCCCTGTAGGTTCAGTGTACCCTGCAGGCAGGGTGTCCCCACTGGGTACAGGGTTCCTGTCCTCTCTGGTGGGAATTTGGGAAAGAGGCAGTAGTGCAGGGGGAGAAAAATGTTTCAGAGGAGCAAGAATCACTGGCGATAGCGGGGGGAGGTGGGTGTTGCTAAACTGAGGAATGGGGCTTTACCGTGTGGACAGTGGGAGCCCCGGGTTCCCGGCAGGAGGCTGATGGGAGGGAATCCGAGCATAGGAGGGATCTGTGTGTGGGGAGACTTGAGAGGAGCAGGGGCACCTGGTGGACAGACGGAGGGCATGCCTGAGTGGGTGGACCCAGAGAAGGGCTGGTGGAAGAGGGGCTGCCCCTGACCACAGCTGGGGCGGAACCGCTGGCGGGTACTGTCAATGTATGCAGTGAATGATCAGAAACCACCTGACCACCCGAAGCAAGACGTTGCTCAGTCATGCCAAACCTACAGGCTGAAACGTTTCGAGGCATTAATAATCTGCTTACGAAATGCTTAGAATGGTGTAGACAGAGTTTCTCTTGAGTCTGGCATGAAGTGAGCAGGGTTCCAAAGAACTCGTCAACATGAATGCAGCCCAAAGAGGATGCCCTGGGAAGTCAGGGTGGGGCCAATGCATCCACAGACCATAGACTTGGTTAAGTACCTTTCCACCCTCCTGCTTGTATGTCATCTTTAAATTTTTCTATGTTAAGAATTGTTTTATAATAAGAAGAAAGGGTTCTTCTTTTGCAAAGGACCCGTGTCCTCTTCAATGTCTTCTTCATTTGGAAAAATGAAGATCCCATGGAGAAAGGACTCTCATACCCGAATGGGGACGAGAGGGACTCTTCACTGAAACGACTCCATCTGAGCACTTCCTGCCAACTCCCAGGCCAAGACAGGCAGCCAGTTGGGATCTGAACCTAAGTACCATGATACATTTGATGGGAGAACCAGTGACACAATGTCCATATGAATTTCCAGGCCTGGAAACTAAGGAGTCATGATCACACCTCTGTCACACCTACCGAACCATTTCAGGGGGAAGCCCATGTGAAGAAGAACCAGGGAAAGCATTTGCAATGGAGATGGAAGGAACGTTATCAACGGGATAGAGATGTCTGGGGAGTGGACTCTGCTCTCCTCCCCGGGCCGCTTTCCCTCTGGATCCTCTGGGCAGCGCCTTTGTTCCAATGAGCAACATGAGGACCGGGCCACTGTGTGTTCTCCTCCAGGAGTCGGGTCCTCCTGATCCCGGCACCATCAAGGGCTCTGCCATTTTCACCTGGGAGGAATACAGCTTGAAACCCACATCACACATCTACCCCTTCCAGGTGACTGCAAGGGGACACATGCTTGGCTCCAGTGCATGAAACCCAGGGTCAGTTGGACCTGAGTTCCTTGGCGCTCTGCAGAAGGAACGTGCTTCCCACGTTCCTGAGCAATAAATAGAATTTAACTTGCTGTCCAGGGTAGTTCTGCTCACAAGTCAGTCTCAGTTAAATGGAGGATGATTTCCTGGGACAAACTTGGGTTTTGGTGGCTGCCATTTACATGGCTCCGGCTAGGTTTGGCTCATGATGTGACTTACTGTAGTGACGGGATCTCAAAATGGCCTGGTGTGTGTGTGTATGTGTTGGGGATACTCGTCTCTTTTGTACAGGCAGCATGCTGGGGCTTAAAGTCTCTGCTGTGATGGGTTGAGCCAGTAGAAATCAGCTACCACCACGGCTTGCCCAATCCCAAATCCTGGGCTCCACACTCCAGTTCCGATACTCTTCATAACCTGCCCCAATTCCATTTGCGCCACCAAAATTCCATTTTCACATTGAAAGGTAAAGTGAAAGCAATATTCTAGATTCACTAATTCGGGAAGATTTTGGTGAGGCGAACCCAGAACATAATTCAAGGGGACAGACCCTATTTTCTCAGCACAGAGTTTGGGAGTCACCCTGCCCAAGGCTGTCTGAAGATACACGACATTTGGCCTACAGAAGGTATAAAAATGTTTTACTTAGCATCCAATAAGTAAAAATAAAAACAAAAACTTTTACATAAAAGCTCCTGGTTGTGTTTTTGTGAAACATTGAATGTATGGGGTACTGCCGAGTGCATCCCCACGTGGCAATGAGTGTCTGAGTCCTTTTAACCCACAGCCCCTCAAAGCCCTCTCCAGGTGCCCGCGGTCTCCTGGGGCTAGGCGCTGAGAGGTAGACCTGGCTGCAGAAGTTCACTTTCTCCACCTGAAGGGCAGAGGCATGAAGCTTCCCAAGACCAGAGGTCCGGGTGAGGGTGCTCATTCCCTGAGCCCTGTTTATGGTGTAAGGAATGCTGAAGAGTATTGTGCGCACACCATGGAGCAGGGGACACAACCACAGATCACCCTCCACCCAAATCCTCTGCACACTGTTTTACTGCAATCCATATTTCCCCGTAATAATATTCACCATTTGTTTAATAACAACTATGTGCCAAAATTATTTCATAGTGTCTCCACGAAACCCCAGGAGATGATCTCTATTGTGATTTCTTTATACATGAGAAATAATGGTGGTATTTTCCCATGACATAAGAAAGCATCAAGTTAACTGATACATTTTCCTCTAGTTTTTTCTTAAACTTTGTCTGTAGAGAACTCAGGGTTGCATTATAGCTTATCTTTCTCACACTAACTTAGCAATATTTTATTGTTCTTGCTAGAGGCTTGAGCTGCTGGAACAGGTGTCAGAAGCTACTGGCTCAGTAACAGGGAAAATAAGGTAAAATTTCAGTCTGAAAAATAAACACAAAGAGGGGCAGTGCCTTTGATGAGAAGAAAGCAAATTCTTTCTGGTCCTAAGAAGTCATCATATGCTTCTGCTTGAAAATGGCCTCTCAGATATCTGATTGAAACAAAGGGCCTCCTCTCAGGTTCTCTGCTGGAGAGAGTGTGGGCTGAGGTGCAGATGCTAAATTTATCCCAGAATATCAATCATACCTGTGCCCACCAGGTAGGCCTCAGGCGTGCTGGCAGAACGGGGAGGATTCTCTAAAAAAGAATAAAGATGTGCATGTGGAGTTAAGGGCCCCACGATGCCCCACGATGCCCCTCTTCCCCTTCATCAAGAAGATTTCCCCTGCACCCGACCTGAGGGGTCTCCTGACTCTCAGGAGCTGCTGAACACACAGGGAACCACGGCTTTGAACAAACCCACAGAGCAAGGTCTCCTTAAAGGGTGTCCACATGGAGCCCGGGACGTGTTTGCGGGCTTCTTGCTCTTTGTTCATGTCACTGTCATTACTGTATGACTTGGTTCATTTCTTACAAGCAGCTCCTCCAACAGTTGTGATTCACATGCAGTATCTATCCTCAGCTGCTCTGCTGTACCTGTTCGTCTTTTGATGTGCTGTCAACATCTATTTAGGACATTGATGTGCCCGGATACCCTGCCATCTGCACTTTACCAGGCTTGGTTTTTTAGTACCAACCTAAATTAGCAAAGCATTTCTCTGAGCAGAGGACGGCCAACGGTACAATGGGAACGTCTATCAGAGAAACAGATGAGCTCGGCTAATGAAGGGGATGGAAACTGGAGCCGTAATGAGCCACTGTATCATAAATGAGCATAAATTATATTGTCAGCGCTATTTACAATTTTGCATGGCACAGAGCCTTGCAATAATGTCTATTCAATTATTGCATTCAGAGGATTTTTTAATAAAGATTTCTCACTGTGGCCAAAGAGTCCATTTGGAAGCTTCTGTGGTACAATGGCATTCAAAACCAGCCGTGAAAGAATCCATCACTGTAGACCCAGAAGAAAACTCTGGGCCATGTGCCTAAAGTTAGCAACCTTTGGAAAAAGAAATATTTGAGGATTTAGGAATAAATCACAATGACTATGACCTCTCTTTATGGCTGTAGAAATATTGATTTGGGTTGCACATACCATTGTGGATTTTTTTAAATGGTGCTGGAGTTAGAAACCCGGACTTCACACCTCCTGGGTGAGCACTGTACCATGGAGCCACATTGCTAGCCTTGGTCAACTTAGTTCTAATAAGAAAAGGAAAAATAAAGTAGACCAAAATTTGGAAGCAAAAGGTAATCCAAAAATTTCACAAGTGTTTAAAATTCCTTCTAAACTTTAAAAACATACAATCCATAAATATTTCCTGATTCACATTAAAGATAAAAGGATCCTTTTGAAACATGGTCTAATATATATTATTCTTAAGTGTAATTGAAACTTTCTTAAGATCATCAAAGGTCCAGTCAATGCCCGGATTCCCTTGCCGTTTGGAGCTTCCTCTTTTAACCTCTGATCTATCATTTGTAGATGCCGTGCCTTCTTCTTCTGTGGATAAGCAGGGCTGCCTGCCAATCCACTTTCTTTCTACAAAACTTAGCAAATCCTCTGATTACATTCATCTTCACTGCAGTCTCTGCAGCTGCTCATTCCATCATGACCAAGCTTGGTTTTCTATCAGAGTCAAGCTAAATAACCCAATTACAGAGACAAAACCAGGCTTAGCTTGGTTTAAAAATCTAATTGTGTTGCTAGCCTGGTGGAAAGTTGCATCATTAGAGTGGGAGAAATAAATTTAGCTTTCAGAAGAATGAAAGTGAACATTAAAGATTCTAGGAAGTACATCTAGGGCTAGAAAAGGGACATGAGCGTCTGCCTGCCCCACAGCATGCCGCACAGTGCATCCAAGGCAGTGGGCCTCTGTTCCAGCCAGTGTCTGACCCACAGGCCATAGGCCAAGCCAACTAATACCAACTTAGGATGAGTTCAGTTCATGTGGAAAAGAATATCAAAGCTGTATTTGGGGAATACCTGGCAGAATAACAGGTATAGGGATGTGTCAACTGTTTCTGTGATGTAATTGGGGCAAACCTTCTCCATATTCTGTGGTATTTTGGAATGTAAGTGCTGTGGGTCCATCTCCTTGACAGCACCGTGCTATGAGGAAGCAAAGCAGCTGGAGAGACCACATGCAGCGGAGATGAGCCCGTGGGACTTGCATCCCTGGGGCTGTGTGGACGTTCAGGGATGCCCTGCCTCCAGTCACACATCAGAGCTCACAACCCGGAGCTTAGGTGAGCTTGGCCCAGGTGAAGGTTGAGGAGGGAGGCTGTCCTGTTGTTCTCAGTAACTGTGTTTGTGGGGAGGGGAGTTACTATCTGGCAATAGATGACGGACCACCCAGCAAGTGCCCCTAGAGGACCCTGAGAAGGGAGCGCTCAGCAGGCAGAAACGGGTTGTGTTGGGGTCTTGTTCACATACCCAGCTGTGGCTGCTCTTCAGTATAGTACAACAGATGCTGAGAACTTAGCTGCTCTCAGCAGGGCAGGTGGTCCAGCATCGGGCACTCGTCCTGACTGGGAATCGAAAGTCCTGGACTTTGGACTTTGGTATTTCTAAATGTTCCCCAAATTTCCCTTTGAGTTTGCCTCTTATTTTTAGAGATAAATTGTCTAAAAAGCATCTTGCCACTTCTGCTTCTTGGGTCCAGTTCTGAGCAACATATGCCAAAGTAATCTCATTGAAGAATAATTGAAAATATTTTCATCCGGGCCACACCTATGAGTCAGACTTGTGTTTTATTCCCAGAGGGCTCTCAGTATAGTTGGTGGGACTGAAGAAGAAGAGACCAACCCGAAGCAATGGAGGTTGAATTAGTACATCATTATCCTGGGGGCAGAAATGTGTCCCCAAACCAATGAGTGCCACCTCTGCATGGCACACTACGGGATCAGCCCCAGATGGCTGACATTGACATTAACCATCAGAAGGAAAATCTACTAGGAAAACTAAAATGGAAGTACATCTTTGGGCCACTTGGTTTCATTCTGTAACTTTGGTAATAGAGAATGTGGGGTATCTTCCACACCCTTGTGATGTTCCTGTAGACATTCTTGGTGGACCTTGGACTCTGATCTTTCTGGTGGAGATGGAAGATTTATCTGGGAAGTTCCAGGTGCAGGCCAACTCTCTGTTTCTAGCTTCAACTCTGGGAATTACTTGAGGAATTAATTTTCTGGTTTTGAAGGAAATACTGTAACGGCTTTGGTTTGGCTCCACCCTGGAATTCCAGCATTTCCGTTTCCATGTTGTGAACCTAGGCATCTCTAACGTGGCCCTCAGTGGTCCCCACTGCAGGGATCCATGCTTTCCTGCAAGCCCTGTCCTTTCCTTCAGGAACAGAGCACAGTCAACATGAAGAGACTCTGCTTCAGACCAGGCTGCAGAAAGATGGCTGGATGGGGCCTCTGCCTTCTCTGGAGGAAAGCAGCTCTCCAGAGGCTGCTCCTGGGGGTGCAAGTGACAGAGCTGAGCTGCCACTGCCAGGAAAGCCAGCCTCTCTGTGTGACGGAAAGTCTAAGATTCCAGCAGTGATGATGAGGCTCTGTTGCTGCCTCCTGAGATCCTCCAGCCAGAACCTCTGGCTAAGTCGCTCCCAGGTCCTTGATTCAAATTAACTCCAAGCCAGTAAATGCCTGTTGCTTCAGTCTCTAAGTTTTGGAATATTCCGTTCTACCTTCATAAGTATTGAATAATAAAGCCAGCTGCCTGCCTGGAGCACATAATCTGTGCTGTTTCCAGTGAACTGTGATTGATGTGGAGTAGGGAACTGACTAAGTCAGCAGGAAAGGTTTTTGCAAAGAAGAAGGTTCACAAATACCAGGATACAATGGCCTGATGTTTTCACTTTTTAGATATTTTCTGTAAGAAAAAATGTCTATGCCCATTACTGATGCTTTCCCTTCAAACTGGTACTATTGATTTGCTTTATTTAAGGGAAAAGAAAAAAAAAATCTCAAATAGAATTAAAGAGGATTTGTGTTGGGGTTACTCAAGTCAAGATTCCCTGGAGAAAAAGGTTGGCTTTTTCTTAGGCCCAGGTCACTTGTGATCACTGATGTTCACCAAGATGTTCATTCTGATGTATCCTTTACTCAAAGTTCCACAAAAAATTCTTGTTTTATTTGGAGGATCTCTCTATCAACTCTTTGCTTTCTCATTTAATTAAAAAAAATAAATGCACTCATCTTTCTTGAGACCCTGTTGCTTTCTCAATTCAAAGGCTATTATAACGTCATTTAAGTTGTCTGAAATGGTTATTCAACTCATTTCCCAATCAGCTGTAGCTCCTGGTTCTCAAAGTCTCTGCTAGCAGAGACCTTTAACCCTGGAGTAAATATTTTTATGCGAGTGGATATTTTTGCATTGAAAATAGGAGAATGTGTAAACTTTTCAGATAATGTATCATATGCCTCATCTTCTAATATTTCCACTACCTGAAATTGAATGTCAAATGTGTACAGTTCCTTGTAACATTCTCTCTTAATTTTTTTATTGTAACTGATTTACATGTTTTTGTTGTTTATAATGGGTAGCAACCTAAATATTTGTTCTTGGTACTTGGTTTTTCTAAATTCCAAGGCACACTGTTGTTCCTCCAGGGATATATGAAAAATTTTTGTTCCTTATTTCAATTCTGTGGTTAACCAATTTATTAATTAGCCTGGAAATTGTTGATAGGCAAAGTTACTAAATTCTTGATTTTTTTCCCCCTGATGAGCCTTGTGACATCTATTTGCTGGTTGAAGTTTCAGGTTGTTCAACTCAAGATCCTGTTAGTTGCCAGATTATTTTAAACTTTCGGTGACATTTATTATCAATGAATATGTCTCAATGTGCAACCCATTTTCCAATCAGCTGTAACAACTGAGTCTCTGAGTCTCTGTGAGCAGACATCTGAAGCCCCTGGGAGATAATTTTAAATGTGTAGATGTTTTCTCAAAGAAAAGAACAGGAGAAAAACCTTGATTATATAAACCTTTAAACAAGTAAATGAAAAAGCCTAAGTCTACTCACAGTGCCAAGGAATTTAGTCAAATCCAGGTGCTCTCCAGTGGGTAAAGAAAATGTGGAGTAGTTACACAAGGGAATAAATCTCCGTCATGAAAAGAGTAAAATTCTGTCATCTTCAGCAATATGGATGGAACTGGAGAGAAACGAGCCAGACACAGAAAGACAAATGCCACATGTTCTCAATCGTTTATGCAAACCAGCAGGTCGACCCTGTCAAGGTACAGACTGGACCAGGTGCTAGAGATGGCAGAAGGCAGAGGGTAGGGAGACAGAGAGAATTCAGCAGACACTTCCAGGGCCTGGCAGGGTAAAGCGGGGATGGCTACCACTGCTTGTGTGGAAATAGCACAGGGATCCTCATTCCTGTGTATGATTACTATGCAGAAATAATCATTGTAAAAGTATACATTATACACTGTGCTAGAGATGTTGCTTTGTTTCCATTCTTACATTTCCAAAATCAATTTATTTGAATGTGTCAGATGTGCATTTGACGTTGACATGACTTATTGACTAGAAAGACCTGTCTTCTGCAGTGTCCCAGAGCACGTCTGTTTGACTGCCCGAGAAGAGCACATTGCACGTGTGATTGACGTCTGACTGGGGCTTCACCTCAGGACAGGATGCTGCACCTTCTCACCTTTGCTTAACCTCAGGACAGGATGCTGCAGAGAGGACCCTTGTTCAATGGGTGCACATATCCCAGAAAAGTCACATCATGCTGCTTTCTCAAAGAATCTTCTTGATGCCTTGTAATATCTCATGTTCATGTTTTAGAATCACAGCCACAGACATAGTTGCTAAGCCCATATTCAATATTAGTGTGTCCATTTCTTTTCTTCTCTCCCTTCTCTCATCTTGACTGTCTTTCATTTTTTTTCTCAAGAGTATTTTTTTACTCTATCTTTCCCTCCTATTTGTTCTTTAATCATTTATGTTAGGTGACTTCTCAAGTATCTAAAATTACCATTGATTAAGGGCAAATAACATTTATGTGTTTTCTTTGATTTAGAAATACATATGTACATACATATATATACACATATATGTATATATATTTATAAAAATATAAGAATATCTCTGCTATACATATCCTCATATATATATGAGGGACATTTTATATATATATATTATGTGTGCGTGTGTGTATGTTTTTCCCCAACTTTCAAATAGAAAAAGCAACAAGTTTGTTGATTGATAATATTCAGATTTTTATTTGTTATAAAAAAGCAAAATTTATAATATTTAAGCTGTTCAATTACTCTGAAATAAAGGAATAAACTTTAACACCATTTAGCATAAAATCTTTTATTATTTTGTCCTGATTATAAAGCAACAAAAGAATAAATCTGAGGTAATGACCTAATTATTTTGGTATCTTAAGATTCTATGTACATCTGGTCTATATTAATCCACATATAATACTATGTATGTAATCTACAGATTATAGACAAACTGATATTAATCTATTAATCTGCACCTAATCGATTATATCTAATCTATTGGTGATTGATATAAATCTATTAATCCTTCTAAGATACTTCATCTATAATCTACAGATAGATATGCATAGAAAACTTATATGTGTCTATGTAAGTTGAAATTAGCTCTTGAATTAGAAAATTCTACCTTTTTATATATTACTTGTTAAAGAACTATCACTTCACATAGAATATATTTTATGCATAATTTCATGTATTTAAACACTCCAGATTGCTTTTCACTTTCGAATTCTTCTCTTAAGTTTAGGATAGGGTATAGGTGAGGTTGATTAGAAAAATATAATTACATAAATAGTAACAGGATTCTTGCCTGTTACAGACTTTATTTGAGAATTGTTTATTGCTATGTTTTCAAAAAATATCCTTAACTCAGTTTCTCAAAAGAATAATGTCCATTTCCCCCTTTTCATTCCTCCTGAGTGGGACTGGAAGGGGCTTGGTCATCTCTCTTCCTCTGGGCCTTGGCCAGGCAGTGGAAGGTTAAGGAGTGGCCCATGGGCTCCCTGGCATGCATGCCAGGAGATGCCAGCATCACCCTCACCTTGACTGGGTCTTTCCAAGTGTCCCCGGGCTCCTGGAGAGTGTAATGGCTGGATTCCAAAGTAGGAGGGCCGCAGATGACCAAGCAGAGATTGAATTGCCTTTTCTGTGCTAAAATTGTCACCTCCCCAGCCTAATTTCTTCTGCATTCCATCCTTCAGGATGGTCACAAAAACTCACTTGGCACAAGAGAGGGAGGTAAAAACAAAACAAATAAACAATACCTCTCCAGACTTTGGAAAGAGCACATTGTGATCAATTTTGGAAACCCCAATCCTCCACATTGATTATAGCTGCTATTTCCTGAGTTAATTTTCATCACATAAATCACAGAAGCAACAGCATGGACACCGACACTCTGAGTGTGCAGAGGACATGACTTTATCCGGGGGAGGAGTGAAGAGGATGAGCTGGGGTCTCCCCCACAGCCTGGATCCACTTTCCTATCAGGGGATGGCCACTAAATTCCTGCTCTGATCACCCAGAGTTGTGCCCCTCATTCCCTCAAGGACTTTTTCTGCTGACTTAACTAATAAACCCCCTGACCTGAGGAAACAACACCTTTGTTGTTTGTGACTGACAAGGACTGAACATCTGATATGCACAAATCCACTTTCCCAGCTCCGGGGAATGGAAGAGGCCTGGTCAGCAGGGGCGGAGCTTCCCAGGCCTGTGACAAGGTCACATCTCTCTATCCCATGCACCTGTGCCCTGAATTCCAAAGCTGTGAACACGTGAGCTCACCTCACGTGGGGTGGTGGGGCCGCAGGATGGGAGGGAGCCTCACCTCTGGCTCCCGGGTCACAGGGGGCATGGCCCTTCATGTGAGTCATGTGTAGTTTAGCTTTCTTTGACATCTGGGCCTTGCTGGGCTGAGAGGGCCTGCCCTTCCTTCCCAGGGCTGGCTGATTCTTAGAGCAGCAGAGAAGGTGTGTCTTTCCGTCACACCTGCACTGGCTAATCAGTTCAAGGCCTCCACCACATACTCTCTGGGGCTCTCGCCCTGGGTCACTCTGCCAGCCCTACACCAATGAGCCCACCAAAGCCGTCAAACCATGGACCAACCTGCTCTCCTGCCCCCCTTCTTGCTTCTTCCTCCAGAGCCACAGTGAACACTCTTGGCCACCTTGGCCTCTCACTGCCTCTGACTCCGAGGACTTCTCTGTGTGGCCCCTGTGACCTGTGTGGTCCCTGAGGCTGCTTGACCTTCCTCTAGAGAACAGGATATCACAAATCCTCCCTTCAGAGAACAGTGGGGCTGCTGGTTTCACTGTACCTGAATAACAAAACTCCATTCTAAATCATTCTTTAAATAGAAACCTCAAATCAGCAGAAATGGTTAAGTGATTGTCTATTAACTCACTATAAAAGAAAAAAAAAGAGTTAGTGGGGTCTGGGGTATAACTCAGTGTGATAATGGTCAGGATGGCCAGTGTTTTTCCTTTGCCTTTGACCCTGTGGGTTGGAATTTCAGGTGTGACATATTAATTTATTTTCAATAGCTCTGCTGCCAAAGTTGCTGAGCAGGGAGGCATCAGCCTCAAGGGCACCAGTTAGACACCTTTTGATGAGGTTCTAGCTTTAGGAAAAGAAATGACCTTGGAGACCAGTATAGCAGGAAGAAATCCTAAAGGCAATAATGACCTCGATTCCTCCACTGTCCAGAGAGGGAGGCCCAGAGCTTCTATTTAACAGCACCCACTTGCATATGATACAGCCTCAAGCAGCTGAGGCAGATGTCTCTGGATTTCCAGAAAGAATTATTCACAAATGTGATCCCTCCATTGACCTAATAATGCTTATTCTACCAAAAGGGGAAAATATATATATATATATATATATATATATATATATATATTTGTATATATATATATTTGTTTCAAAGAACTCTCATTGGGGAGCATGAAGCATAATAAATAAACTGGAGCAAATTTATGTTTCATTTGTGGAGAAAATAAATTAATATATTGTCAGTCACAAGAACAGAATTAAGACACATCTCCCTGTGTGATTCACTGGAGATAAATTGGTTCCTGGAAGATACGATAAATCCAGGCTGGTCTCTGAATTCCAGGATGAACACGAACACATTTCTTTAGAAATTTCATCTCCACAGTTCCATCAGGAAATGACTCTTGCTTCACCTGTCAGCTAGAAAATTATAGGTTTCAAAACAACTCTTAGTTTTGCAATGATTTACAGCAAACATGTGGGCAACTTTAGTTTGTTTCTTGCCTGGCCAAGTTTTAGTAGAGTTAAAATTGTGTTAATCACAAGTATCGGTAAAGTAGGAAGACAACGAATGCACAGGGAATCCTTGTGAGTTATTTTCTGGGATTATTTCTAGAAGAAGAATTTCTGAGTTGGACATTTGCAGCGCCTTTAAAGTGCTGGACATGGTCGGCCATTTTGTTTCATGGAGGGTGCGTCCACAGACATTAAGGTAGCTGTGCACACCTGGGCTGGTGCCCCCTACCCACACATTCTGGTCAGGTCTCCCTCTCCACCTTGGCTGCTATCTTGGTTGCACATTAGCAAGAGTGTCACCACATAGGTTCCAAACCCAGAAGGTGGCCACCAAAGTTTCCATGAGGAGGAGATGCCTGGGTGGTCACAGGTTCAAAGTCCACCTTCAGCTGTGGACCAGGACACTGAAGTTCCTTCCAGAGCAGGAAGGAGCCAGTGGCCAGCCCATCCTGTGGGAGAGCCTCATGGGGGGATAGTGAACCCCACCATCTGGGGCTGCAGCAGATTTCTTGCTTTCCTACCCATGACCAGATCAGCTCAGCAGGAAGCCAGGGGCAATGACCAGAGGGTGATTCATTTCTCACCATGAGAAACCTTCTTTTTGAAGGAGAACCTTAAAAATAAATAAGATATAGACATTTTGGGTATCACAAACTTTCCAAGAAAAAAGAATCAGGAAGACATAAAGCAAAAGCTCAAGAGGGCAGGAGATGCAGGGGAACAGCCCAGTCCAGCTCTGAGCCCACCACCTCTACGGTCTTCTCACCGCAGCAGACCACGCGTGCAGAGCCACACTCAGGTCATCCGTGCCCACGTGCCGAGTGTCCCACTGAGCACACGGCACTCACAACCATTCAGAGAAGCAGAACTGGCTGGCCCGGAAGCCTCTCCTCCTCTCTTCCTCTGCCTTCGTCCACCCCCGCAGAGGCCCTGGCCTGTGTTGGCACTTTATTTAACGAGTTGGCAGAGTGAGCATGCGCTTTTGTGGTTCTGGCTTTTCTTCGCTCAGCATTGTGTCTGTTAATTGCTAACTGTATCCATTATTTTATGTGTGGTTTTAGATTTTGTATTCTCATTATTGGATAGTCTATTATGCATTATGAATGTGTGTGTGTGTGTGTGTGTGTGTGTGTATGTGTAATACAGTTTAATTTACTCAACCCCTGGCTATTTCAGTTGTTTCTGGTTGTTACAACTACTGCAGTTTTAAACAATCTGGATTTTGGAAAAGTATGCCCAGAATTCCGCTGGGTGTATTTGGGGGTGGTGTTGATGGATCGTGGCACATACCTGGGTTTATTTCGGTCAATAAGAGCTTTGGCTGGTAGTACTAAACCATTTTACAAAGCGATGGCATAGACTCAAATTCTTGTCTGAATTTTGTTTTTTGTAACAGTTAACCTCACCAGTCATGTTCTTGGTTAGTGTATTGCCTATTAGATTTGATACATTGTCTTAGGCTTGTAGCTTTCCTGGAAATGAGAGAGAGAGAGAGAGAGAGAGAGAGAGAGAGAGAGAGAGAGAGAGAGAGAGGCTAACCTCCCTTCTTAGAGGAGGTTGAATGTCTATGCTCTGCTCACCTGGAGCTGAGTTGACTGGGTTTGCACCTGGTTTGGGCAGCTGTGTGACACTGGACAAGCCCGTGTCTCACTGCCCCAGTTCTCCCCTCTGGAGTTGGATGGCCGCTGCTCTCATCTCCCAGGTTGGCTGTGGCAGTGGGGCGGGGTGTGGCATTCCCGGAGCAGAGCCTGCAGCCCGGAGTGACTGAACATGTTCCCTTCTACTCTTTCTCTCAAGATGAGTCTAAAAACAATTCTGACAGCAAAGGCAATGAGTTCTTTTTTTTTTAATGGTAGAAAAATGTGAGATTTAACACGTGTAAAAAGTTTTTATAAGGCTTTTTAAAAATATTATTCTACATCAGCCAAGAGGGAAGGCAGTGTTGGAGAGACTCTGAGCAGGCGTCAAGAACTTCATTGCCAAGTCATCTCCCGTGCCGCCCAGGTGGCCTAGCGATGCCCCTTCCCTCTGGAGGTCCCCGGGTTTCACGCCGCATGTAGACGATGGCACGTCCCTGGTCGTGGTGGGCTGGGATGTCACACCCGGTGCTCTTGGGAGGGAGGCTGTGGCAGCCCTCCTGCCTGCCATTTCACCTTCGAAGCAGGTGTCCTTGGAGCCTGACCAAAAGCCTGTGCCCTCTGCTTGCCCTCATCTCCCAGAAGGCAGCCCCTGGCCCTGGAGGTCAAACAGGGCCACAGGAGGGGTCACGGTGGCTTCCCGAGGAGAGCGAGGACTGCAGGAGGAAAGACCTGGCCTTTGCCCTCCCATCTTTCTGGATGCCCTGCGTAGACACCATGCGTGTGTGGGTGGCATGGATGGACAGGCGTGAAGGCCAAAGCCAGTGCTCTCAGACGATGGGCTTGGGGAACGCGGACTGGCCTTCCAGGGCCATCATTGATCTGATTCCAGATCTCCCACTGCTGGGTTTTCCACGAGACTTGAATAGCTGCCCCGTGACTTAACTCACAGTTGGCAGGTTTTTTTTTTTTTTTAATTACTTGCAACCATCCATATCCTAGGTGAGGAGATCCAATAACCAGAGGGGGAGGAGGAAGCCAGGGCAGGCGGCAGAGAGCTCCGCTAGACCTCAGGGCTCCTGGAAGTCTCCTCTCCCTTCTCCACCGAGCCCTGGGCCTGGCTAAGTCCTCATCACCCCAATCCACGTGGACTCCTCCCTCAGGGACACCTCCTCTGACTCCCAGGCGGAACGGCATAGTCCTCCATGCGTTCACTGCCAGGTTCAGGAGATCTTCCCCCCACCCTATGCATGGATCAGAACCCCAGATGCACAGAATGCGACCTGGCAGCTACTCTGTCCCCTGAGGATGGAGACTTCTTTATTTCTGTGTTTTCGATCTTTGGTTCCTTAGCACAGAGCCTGGCAGATTAAGGGCTTGATAAATAACACCAAGTGAGCTTGAGGCTGTTGTACTCTTTGCAGGATTTCTGCTCAGCTTCCTTCTTCCTCTCTCCATTCCAAGGTCTGGTGATGTCCCGGGCAGCAGGGAAGTGGGAAGAGAGGGAGGTTGCCTTTCCTTCTTTATTTGGAACCAGAGGTGCAACCCAATGGTGCTTAACCACAGAGCAACATTCTCAGCTATTTTTAATTTTGAGACAGGGTCTCCCCAAATTGCTGAAGCTGGCCTTGAACTTGCCATCCTCCTGCCTCAGCCTCTCTGCATGCACCACCATGCCTGGCCCTTCTTATTCTTGATGTGTCCATGTGAACTTGGCTGAGACGCCCACCTCCATGTCCTGTTCTATACCATTTCCGCATGGGGAACCCACACCTTCCCTGGGTTCCCTGGAAGCGGCTCTCACTCCTGTTGGTCTCTTCCTCCTCGGTGCCCTACTTAACCAACTGGGATGGTGCTACCGTTCTCTCACGATGCCGGTTCCTGGAAAGCCCATGGGCCAGGCTAGGACGCGGCACTCTGCAGGCTGTCTTGGGCTCACTTAGGCCCAGTCTTCTCATCCTGGGGTCAGGGCACCCAAGTCATTCAAACCCACTGGGGATCTAGCCAGGAAAGATGCCGTCTTCCCTGCCTTATGGCCCTTGAACTTGCTCCTTCTTTGGACGAGGTCAAAGCAGTTAGACCATGGTGTGTTTTTAAGATTTCGACCATGACAAAGAGGGTCCAAGGCTGTGCGGGGCTTTGCAGCGACTGCTGTAAAGAAGAGAGGCAGGAGAAGAAGTAGGTGTGTATGTGCAGGCAGCAGGCAGTCCGATCAGCTCCCCTCTGCCGCCCATCATCTCCTGGTGAATTATTCATGTCTTGGTCTGATTTTGAAGCTCATTTTGAATGTTTGTTTAATTTCCTCAATTATGAGAACACAAAGCATCTCTCCCTGGGGTACCCTAAGAGTTAGCTTGGAAGTCCTGGGTGTTCCTTTAGGGGTCCCACTTGGCAGTTAGATACATCATCTTAAATATTTATGAAAATATTAATAAATAAATCTCTCTTTGCAATTGGTATTAGATGGTGAGGCCAGAGTTATGGCATGGATTTTCCTTTGGCACCAGCCACCATAAAGAAAAGAATTATTTTCTGTTTCCTCCCTGGAATAAGAGAAACAATTCAAGAGAAGAAACATGATTGCTCTCTGGACCACAGACTGACTTCCTTTACCTGGAATCTTTTCCTGGTGATGTTGCTAAACAATCATTGCTGCAAAAATCCTGGGGCCTCCCATCTCATTCTCTTCCTCCTGATTATGTTGTTAGGGCTCCTAACATGAGAAGGGTCTGTTTCTGAGTGATGGATTCCTCTATCAGCCCCAGGACACACCCCGCTCTGCCAGAGTTCAGAGTGCAGGACAGGTAACTCAAGTTCAGAAAAGTAATGTCAATGTTTTTAGTGTAAGTGTGTCTCAGATATTTTATGGGATATACTTGTGCTAAAAAGTTACTGAATGACTCAGAGTTGGGAGAATCAGCGGAGAGAGTTCATGTGGGCTTGCAGGAAGCCCTTTGCTGGAGGAAGAAGTTAGCAAAGCACTGGACCAGCACTTTGGATTGGACGGTTGAGCGGTTCCGTCCATCTCTGCTCACTGCCTAATTGATAGAGGTGGGAAACAGAGACGAGATGGAGGCTCAACTTGCTGTGTCCATCCTTTCTGCTTTCCCCAGGTTTCCCCACCTCGGACCATTCATCTGCAGAGACAGGTGACAGCCAGAGGCAAAACTTACAGCAAATGTAGATGGTGGCTTCAGCACGCAGAGTTACAGCTCTCTCGGTTCTGCCAGAAGGCCGGCCTTGTTTGTGGGCCCAAGGCAAGTGAGGTCTGAAATTTATAGATTGTTCTTTTAGTAAAACTTCATTGAAAGTATGAACTTCCTCTTCATCCTGGGGCCGACTGCTCCCCACTTCCTTACATTGCTGGATTTTATCATGAGCCATTCCAGTTTTGTGACCCTCCCCTGGTTCATTTGCAAATGAGAAAATAGTCAGCCAGGACTTTTGCCAAAACAGGTGTAGCAAATCCACTTACATGGACTGGTCACTGTGCTTAATGCTCAGTCACTGGCCTGGGGTGGGGGGAAGGACCAGGCTGGACAAGGCCCCGGTGGTGGGAAGAGACTCCTCCCTCTGGTGGCTCCCCTGAAGTAGGGGTCAGGTCTCAGCCTTTGGCTTCAGATGGGGCTTCTCCCCATGGGGGCCAGCCACATGGTAGGCCACACGGTCAGGAGGGCTTAGCCACACTGTCCGTTTGTGTGGTGTCATGGCTGCCCGGCCTGGGCGTGCCTACCACACTGCCTCCTCAGCTATGGACTTGCTAAAGAAGCAGCACCCCTGGAAACACGCCCCCACCCCTGGACAGCTGCTCCCTGCTCATGCCCTGTCCTTCCAATGCGAGCCTGGACAGTGGGTCCCTCCCATGGCTACCCTAGCTGATTCCCTTCTAAGTATACAGATCTAAAAGCCCCATTCAAACTGGCTTAAGGCAAAAGGAAGAAGATTTCTGGTGTGCTTCTCTGGTTGCTACGGGATCTTGCATTTTTTCTTCTCCTGACTACAGTTGCGGAGTCCCGGCAAGCACTCTGTTCAGCCCGACTTCCATGACAGTTCTGTTCCTGAACCCACCACCACTGGGCAGGAGGGTGGAACGGCGGTCTCAGTCATCCTCTGCCACATGTCTCTCCTTCATGCCGTTTATCAAGTTTCCTGTGGGTCAATCCAAATCAGTGCACATATTCAAGACAGGCAATTTGATAAACTTGGGCACTTGCACGTGTTTTTCTCTAGTGGGGCTAGAGGGAAGTCGAAGTTTGACTTTGCATTGGATCAGGGGCAGCTACTTCTACAATCCTGGCTATGATTAGGTATTGTCACCCCCCACTGGGGGAGGGATAGATGTGAGAATTGTCCACCCATCTCTGCTCCTCACTTTCTGTGATGCTGTCCGCACTTTCTCAGCAGGGGCTCTGCTTCTTACAGACAAGGATGGTTAACTTGCCACCGGCAGTTCAGTGATTTTCCTCACTTGTAGGACAAGTAATTATTTCACTGGGGACCTGGGTGAATGCATGTGCTCACATTGGTCCTGCTCCTGAAAAAGTAGAAAAATACCTGGCACGTAAAAAAGAAAACCTCATTTGTCTGGTTTCAGACTCTCTCCTGACTGAGCCTGGCTGCACAGAGCAAGGAGAGGGCAGCTGCCCTAGGACCCTGTCCAATCAGGGAGAGCCATTGAGAGTCACTCTCAACCATTTGAGCATTCCAACACCACAACCTGTGGAATAGTCCTTAGGAAATGATTCAGCTATTATTCAAATAGCAAAATTCCTATAAGGATTCATAAGCAGAAGAATTGCAAAATGTCAAGATCAACAGATAAGTATAAAACCTCTCAGGATATAAAAGCCAAAAAAATAGAGTAAAGCGTATTTTGAACAAGATTTTGAAGTAAAAATGCATTCTTATCTGCATGCTTTGATAAGATGTGTAATTAATTTGCAAAATCGAGCACAGGTTGGAATATCTTAATATGCTCTATTGTTTTCAGGACATGTAATAGTTGCCTTATTGTGAATTTGAGTATAAAGGGGGAGGTGTGTGGTTTTTACCCTAGAACATGCATTTCACCTGCCTGACCCTGATAGACATTGTGCCTTGTTGCAAATTGTTCTCTTGTTATTGCTGGACAGGGATCTCTACTTGGTCATGACCTGGAGGTAGATAGAAGCACTGACCCAGGTTAAATGAACTGGTTTCTTTCTTTCTGTATTTGAAATCTGAGTCCAGAAATATCATTAGGTACCAACAAAGCAAAAGGCATGCTAGCTAATTGGGGACAGCAGAAACGTCCACCTCAGTGCTGGGACCTTGCACTCTGGGTGGAAGGCCCAGGCGTGTGCGTCGGACACGGGCCACGTGAGGAGACACAGAGCCGCATGCTCTGTGAGTATCTGCACTGTGTCTGCACACAGTACACACTCAGCTCCGAGTCTGGAGGTGGGGTTTGTGACAGATTCCATTGTGGAGCGGAAGCCTCCTTCTCCTGTTTCCCTTCTCATCTTTCCACAGAGCTCCTGGAATCACTTTCAGAGAAAATTAGTCTTTTTTTTCATCTCAGCAGCTGGGGACGGCCCAGTGGACTCTGGGGCATGGCCACACTGACTTCATTTCCACTCTCCCTGGACTGGGTTCCCACTGGCGTCCATCAACCTATGATGCTCTGGCCTCCTCCTCTGCCTCACATCTGCTCCTGAGTTTTTCCAAATGCCACGTTTGAACTGAATTTTAGCAGTGGCCCCCCTAACTGGGCTGTGTGAGGTCTTCTCTCTTTCAATGGCAGGACAGGCTCTTGATGGAGATACTTGGATTTAATCTATTTGCAGTGAGCTTTGCCTTGACAACACAGCTCGCACACTCAGAGAAGGTCGGGTGAAACCCAGGAACTTGCTCTGTTTAGTTGAAGTACTGAAAAAACCAAGGCTTGCAGGTTGGTGACTCGGTACACACCCACACTGTGCAATGACCACTGCCATTGCCTGGCTCAGAACACCCAGCGTCACCCACTCTGTCAACCAGGTTCCCAGACCTCATTGGTCTCATACCTGAAGATGGTCCCTTCAACCAGCATCTTCTCACCGCGCTCCATCCCTCCCCAAGCCCAGGACACTGATGTTCCACTCTCTGCTTCTGAGGTGACCTTTACAGATTTTACTTTTAAGTTACTCAACAGTATTCTTTCCATGGCTGGCTTACTTCACTTACCTAATGTCCTCCATGTGGCAGAACTCCCTTCCTTTTTAGGGCTAAATTCCATACACACACACACACACACACACACACACACACACATATGCATGTATACATATGTATCTCTTGCGTATTATATATTTACACACATATGCATATGCACACTCATTCATACATGCATGTGCATATTTAACATTCATTATATATACATACATCTGTGTGTATAAATATATATATAAACAGTTTTCTCTCCTCCCATCTGCTGATGGTGCTTAACTCATTTCCACACCTTGGCTGTCGTCAACAGAGCTGCAGTGAACACAGGGGGCAGTTGCCCCTCTGACGTGCCTATTTCCTCTCTCCTGCAGATATGTGCAGCAGAGGGACGGCTGGGTGGCGTGATGGTTCCGTCTCGGTTCTCTGTGGCATCTCTGCACTGTTTTCCATAAGGACACTGTCAGTATGCATTGCCCCAAGCAGTGGGTCAGAGTTGTCTTCCTCTGCCTTGTCCCTGGCACCCGCCTGTGGTCTTTTGGGTAATTGACAACCTCACAGGTGTGAGGGAGGGTCTCCTGTGCCAAGAGCGCCTGGGGGGAAGGAGATGCTCCTCAATAGATGATTCTGGTAAACTGAATTGCCACAGCTAAAGAATTAACGTGGAGGCATGTCCTGCATGATGACAGGAGAGGATCAAAGGCTTAAAGGAAAGATCTGAACAACTAAAACTCCAAGGAGAAAGCTCAGAGGAAAAGCCCTCGCGCTGGTCTTGGCGACGATTCTTTGGACGAAAAGCAAAGGCAAAGTGACATCAATGAAAGCAAAACTAGATGCAGGGGCCTCTGCCCAGCAAGGCAGCCACTGTGGGTCCATGCAGTCCACCATCTCGGCCTTTCCTGGTTCCCACCTCCTTGTGACACGCGGGTCCACAGACTCCAACCCTGCCCACTCGGGTGTGAGGATGAGTGCGATGGGGTTTGCGGGGTGGTGAAGGTGTCTGGATGCTGTAAAAATGCGGATGGGAACCCAGGGTTTGCAGGAAAGTTCTGCGCTCAGTGCTGTGGTCCTCCAGCGCTGTTACCCCCTGTGATAATGTGTGATGTGGAAAAGAGCTCCCGTTCACAGGGACTATAACCTGAGGACTCCTGGTTCCCAAGGTCGTTTCTGAGGCCTGGCGTTGGGATTCTCGAATTTCGCAACCCTCATGGCCAACACGGTTACAGTCAAGACGGTGCTATGTCCTGGTAAGTCTCTAATTCCCAAACTGCAGGTATATAAAGCCACACGGCACTTATTCCTGTCTTGAACTAGGTGCCCCCAGGGCTCCTGCCCGAGGACACTGTCCTGTGGGTTCTGCTGCAGGACACAGGACCCAGGCCTTGGTAGCAGCTCCTCTGGAGCTGAGTGACCCCCAGGTGGGTCAGTATGCCCGGCCATCTTTGTGCTCCTGTCTTGGGCCCAGGCATATCTCACGACTGCACTTAATTTCAAGTGGTCTTGGAAATGCTGTTCTACCACATGCCCAGGACATGGAGACCCAGACAGAATGGGCCCAAGGACGACCCCACTCAGACAACTTCCCCACACAGCAGAAGCTCCTGCAGACGGCTCTGTGTGCCGTAGGTGGTGTGGAAGGAGAGCGTGCCATGGAGGAATGACCCAGCAGGACCCTGCAGCTGCCCTGGCTGAGCGGGGGCACCACATCCAGACTCCGCTCTGTCGTGCTGGCTGAGCTGCAGCCGGCGTCTGCCACAGAGTGGCCTGTATCTGGCAAAGGCACCAGCACAGCCTTGGAGCAGCAGTTCTCAGAGGTGCTGCTCCGAGCCAGGAGGAAAGGGTGCCTCGGAGCTGTGGCCGGACAGACGGACCAAGGCCCTCGTCCTGAGGCATCAAGACGGGCTGACTTTGGCTGGTTCTGAAATAGTAACAAAAGGTCTTCTGCATGCAAAAGTGAGTCTTGGGCTGGGCGATGGAAGGCAGTGCGTTTCTGCTGAACTGACCATTTCTCTTGAAGCTGGTGCACCTGCAGGTTCAACCCTGATCCCTGTCATAGCTGAGCTCTGTTTAATCTTCAGTTACCGTGGCTCCAGATGATGGGCTAGACCCCATGCTCCACCCCAAACCAAACAGCAAGCAAGAGCCTGGGCAGGCCGATCGTCGCGCCAGGGGCATGAGGGTGGGCCTCCCTGTCCCACGGTACCCGCTGGCTCTCAGACTGGTCAGAGGTCTCAGGGGTTCCTTTTTCTCCTTTATGCAGTTTTGAAACTAAATACAGGCAAAGTAGAAGTCACCTGACCTTCAGCTCTGCTCTAACCACGTTACAGTGGTTCCTGGACCAAGCGGTCACTTGTCACACTGCAAATCCCCTCAGGAACAGTGACTGACTTGGAGTCCCCGAAGTTTTCCTCACTACCTGTAGCAGCCACAGCCCTGTCGGGATTTCCCTCCAGCTCGCCATACATGCTCACCATTTTGCTGCCTTTTCTAGAACAACTCTGGTCCACGGGATCATTTGCACCCATAAACTCCTCATGCTGGTTACTTTCCTCTAAAATATCCCACCATTTAAAAACACACACTTTGGCTATCATCACGCAAGAAACGTCTTATCTCAGAGAAAATGACTTAAAGTCTTCAAAGTCATGGGGGTAACATGAACTTGAAGTCAAAGTGGGATTCTGAATAAGGGAGGTTTTGTAATGGAACTAAGAATTCATTGAGCTCGGTTACCCTTCTGGGGTGACAGTCTCTTGAGTTCCGAAGTGTCTTCAAAGATGAATCTCTTTCCTTTTCCTGTAAAATCTGTGGTCACGACTTAGTGGTGACACCGAGGGACTCCTGTGCGTCTGTGCACACTTCCTGGCCTGGGGCTGCCGGGCACAGGTTTCCATCCTGATGGTTCCTTGGCACAGTTCCCGGGGAGAGGACACGCCTTGTCCCACACGTATGTCACATGGGTCCAAGAGAAGTCTCTCCCATGGTTTCTATGAAGATTTTGACAAAGAAGAGACTTACGCGGTGCTCTGACAGGCGTTGACGAAGTGAAGGCTGGCCTACACTGGGCATGCCGAGAACCCCCAGGTCCTAGGTGGGCACGTCCTACTCCTCTTCACCCTTGTGCGCAAGAAACGTGCAGGACTTCAGCAGACAACGCAGACTTATCTTCTTCAGTAAGAATGTGTGGATTGAGTGGAGTTTGTCCAAGTCTAGCCGAGCACAGGACCAGCTGCACAGTTGCCCATGTCCCTCTGACCAGGATTTCATTTCTTCTTTGCTCAAAGGCCGTGTGGATAGCTAAGTCAGAAATAGCAGAAGCAGCTTGCTCGGTTTCCTGGTGCAGGCTGGGGTGTGGCTCCTATGTGTGCCAGGACTATTCGGTGGGCGCTGTTCCAGGTGCATGCCCGCATCCTCTAGGTGGCAGAAGGACTTGAGATCCAACGAGAAGCCCCCATGGGTCTCCTCCCGCTCAGCCTACGGGCTGCTTGCTGCTGTTTCCGTGCCTCCCTAAGCTGCCACAGGGACCCATCCTTCTCTTAAAATACCCCTCATGCTTTGTTTTCTTTTCCTCTCTCTCTTCTTTTGTCTTTTTTGGCCACGTCTGGCTTATGATGTTGTAATTGCAGCTATTCTCATTTTGACTATCTGGGCCCTTGGAAAACAGTCATCATATTCACAGTGAGAAAAACCCAAGACTCCCCTCCTGCCTTGACACACCGAACAGCCAGTCCACAGGAAAGAGGAGGTGGAATGGCCACTCTTGCGAGGACAACTCCCAGGAGGCCCCAGCAACATCCTCCCGGGTGAGTTAGCCATGGATGCTCCAGAATGTTGACCACAGATCACTAGCGCCAGCACCATTGGTCAGGGGAAAAAGCAACAGCCAAGACAGCAGGTCAGCCACCGATTTTACTTTTGCGGGAGCAACATGGCCTCTGGTGCTTGCTTCTCACAGCAGACTGGTCCGTTTTCTATTAGTCTTCCGTTTCCACCACTGGAGAGCAACACGGTCCATGTCCTGGGGGCAGTTCTGGGGTATGGCTGCTCCGTGCTCCCTGGGACAGTCCTGGGTCTGTGGGTCAGCTGGCCAGCCAAGGAGCTGCACGTTACGTGAGGGCTCCCGGGTCACCTCAGATCTGAGTGAGAAGTTCTGCTTTGCGTGTGGTGCTGGGGATGGAACCCAGGAGTGCTCTCCCACAGAGACATGTCCCTTGTCCTTTTATGTCCCCTGTCCTTTTCATCCTATTTTGAGATAGGATCGTGGCAAGTTGTGGAGGCTGGCTTCAAACTTGGGATCCCCCTGCCTCAGTCTCCTGAGCAGCTGGGATGACAGCTGCCAACTCATCTTTTTGTTTTGTTTAGTTTCTTGAAAAATAAATCTTAGTTGTGTCAGGTCAGTAGTTATTTGAGTTTGGATGAAGCAGCTGCTGTGGCCCTTCTCTCTACCTTTCTGCCAAGCCTGAAATGGCCCACACAGACACGGCAGTTATTCAGACAGCAAAGTCCAAGCATAGCGTGTAAGCACAAAAGGACAGGAGGCAGACCTGGAAGGATCCAGAGAAGCCTTTGTTCCTTCACAGACCCGGACGCCACTCGGGTCCACTTTCCGGATGGGAAAATGGCGTCCCTTACGGGGGGATTTTGGTTTCTTAGGGGACAGTGATGTAATCATGGGGAGCCGTGCCATGCAGTTTTGACTGGAAGGGGCTCGTTGAACAGGTTACGACTTTAATTCAGGAGGGTGGTTGTACAAAGGTTGAAACTCAGCATTGTCTGGGGAGACGAGAGTCCAGGTCCCAGGGAAGAGTCCTCGAGTCTTGCCCCTTGGTACCTGCTGTGCTTCCGTCAGGACTGATTCCCCTGGGCAAGGTCAGGGTGCAGGGCCCGTTGTCACCAGGAGGGGTGTGCTGGGAGAGGTGTCATGTCTGGCCAGTTTCCCCTCCCTCCTCCCGAGCCACAGGGTCTCTCCGCTCTCTTGGGGAGCTGTCCTTTAGGAATATTATTTCCCATAGCCCTTTACAGTGTCTCTGTTTATAAGCCAGGGGATATTGTGGTGTGAGAGAAATATAAGTTCCTAGACTCTAAAATAGGCTGTGTACCCTCTAAGTACCGTTTTCCAGCCTCAAGGGGAAATGAATCTACCCGGGCAGCTGTGATGAATGAGTGGTCCTCCCACGGGATAGTGGGCTTAATAAATCACGGGGACCTTTACCAATGGTGGCTGTCCTGTGAATTAGACCACAGCCACAGGCTGACATCTTGCACATCCTAAATTGAGAGCAATGGGTTCTCCCTGCTCACCTACACCACAGATAATAGGAAATATCAGACCCGGAATGGATTCTATAAATGATCTAATCCTAATTCTACAATCCAATTCAAACCTTCGCTGAGGGGCTTCTGTGTGTCAGAGACTGTGATGGCCGAGGAGGTCTGGAGGTGAAGATGTGCATCAGCAGATGGATGAAGGGGGCATTTCCTCATACATGTACAGACAGGGACACGTGTGTGTGTGTGTAAGGTCAAGTCCACGTGATACAGAATTCACCACTTGCCATTTTCAAGTAACAGTTAAGTAAGTGGCTTAGGTGATGCTGTGATGTGTAACTGATTCTGCCTGTTATCAGTGACGAGCTCTGCTTCCTCAGGTGTTAAGCGTGAACGTTAGAGCAGCAGCCGAAGCAGGTGTACAGAGCAGGCTTTATTTTTTTTTTATTTTTTATTTTTTTGGGGGGTGCTGGGGATTGAACCCAGGGCCTGGTGCTTATAAGGTAAGCACTCTATCAAATGAGCTATCTCCCCAGCCCCCAAGTAGGCTTTATTTAAAGGTAGGAATGTGGCAGACTCCTCCTGGGAGGGAGAAGGGGCCGTGGTTGGTGTTCTGGTTTCCCCAGAAGTGAGAGGCCAGGATTTCTTTCATAGACTGAAGTTCCCTTGTTCTCCTGCTCTCCCCCTTATCTCTCTCCTTCCTGCCTAGTGACCAGGCCCAGGCAGTGAGACGGCAAAAAGGTGGGAAGCAGATGGGCAGGGGGAGGCCCAATGGAGTGATCCAGGCAGGTGGGGGCCCAGGGGCGTTAATTAGCAGTTCCCTGCCTGCAGGCTTTAGGGGGGAGGCAGGTAGCCTTGGTGGTCAAAGGGCTCTGGAGACACTGACATTCCATTCTCCCAGGGCGGCCTCCAACTTCCCAGACTCAGATGGCCTCCATTTCCTCCATTGGACTGGAGTAGGGACTCTACACTAGCCGCCTGTCCTCAATTCTGGCTTCATAGTCACTGCCTCCAAGTAATTCCAAGATGTTCTTTTTTTTTTTTTGTCCCAAATGGAGATGGTGTGCCCATGGGTCTCCCACAGTCTCCCTGCACGTTGACCCTCCCAGTCACAAGCCCACAGCCCATCTCTCTGGGTGGACCCATCCTGGATATTTCATACCCATGGAACCACGCGCCCTGTGACATTCCCTGCCTGACATCCTTCTCTGCGGAATGTGAGGCGCTGCACCATGAATTCACCCCAGCACATGCTCAGACGTCCACTGATGCTCTGCTGACGTGAGCCGAAGGACGGGGTCAGGCCCAAAGCCCACCCACCGATCAACGGTGGTATCACATCCACATGATAAAACCTTCCTCAAGTGCCACCTCTGAATGACAGGCTAGTGTGTAAGGCGATGGCTTAGGTAACACGGAGCAGACTTTGGGCAGTGAGTGGAGGATCCTGGGAGCACAGGAGGGTGGGGAACAGGCTGAAAGAGACCCCGACGTTCGCAACTTCTTCTTGTATTGAAAAGGCAACATAAGACAGGGCCATCATGTCCCCAGAGAACATTCCGAATAAATGGAAACCTCAATAACAGGTCACCTCAGGAGTCTGAAAGGGCATGGCCAGAGTCCTTCATTAAGAAATGCTTCATTTTTATTAAAGTGACCAAACAAGGGCTGGGGAGAAATGCTTGAGGGATGTCGGGTCGTTTCCAGGGAACTCTCGGGTCCAGCTGAGGATGGGGCACATTTGTGCTTCACTGTGGAGGTGACTTCCTACGTGACTGTGTCCCACAGGGTCACCCAGGAGCTGGGACCCTCACTAGTGCCATATCACTAGGGTCCAGAGACCACTCTCCCGGGTTTGGAAGCCACGGCAGGACCCTGCGCCTGGGGCAGAGGAACAGGGACACACTGGTGGTCAGGTTGGTTCTCACTTTCACACGCCCCGGGGGCTTTGGGGCTGGAATACTGATGACAACAATGACAACGGAGAGCATCTAATAAACTCTATCTGCACGTGGCTCTGAGAATCAGTGAATGCACTTGGGACCGTGTGGAGGAATCAATTAAAACGGGAGGAAATTCATCTGCAGGGAGTTTGTTTTTCTTTTCATATCCTTGAGTTGCTTTTTTTAATCATAAAGATAAATTCCAATTTAATTCACACCAATGGCGACTCGAGTGCATGGCTGTTCACTGTGCTGTGCGAGTGTCTCTGTCAGGCACGGGGCGGCTGTGCTGCGTCCTGCCTGGGGACACAGCTGCTGCTCTTGCTGACCCCTGTTGCCTGCAAGCATTCCTGGGGTGGCTGGGCATCTTGCCACCTGTCAAGGATGCTGTTTGAGGAAGAATCCTTGCCCTAAATTAGAGAGTGCCATCCAGTTCTGTTCCAGGTGCCCTGGGTCTTCTGAGCCTGCATGCAGAGAGAACCCAGAAGAGGAGGGGAGGAGACACCAGGCACCATCCTGAGAGCGTGTTCCCTGCAAGCCCATCTCCATTATGGGCACGCTGAATTCCCTACGGCACTGGCGGGACCTCGTCCAGCTTCCTCATTAATACCCAGGAAGCCTTGATGCTGCTCAGCAGCCTCGTCATGGATTTGCTGACTACGGGGTGAAGCTGAAAAGACTGAATTTGCCCTTAACTCTTAAGCAATGGCAGTTGTTTGTGTCCATCAACAGGTGAATGGGTAAAGAGAACAGGAGAAATGTATATGCACACACACAGACAGACACAGTGGCGTTTTGCTCAGCCCTGAAGAAGAATGCAATTGTAGCGTTTGCTGGTAAATGGGTGGATCTGGAGAACATCAGACTGAATGAAATAAGCCAGGCTCAGGAAGTCAAGGGTGGCCAGCTATGGGGGCACACACCTGGAATCCTAGCAACTATGGAGGCGGAGATGTTATGATTGCAAGTTTGCAGCCAGCCTGGGCAACTTAGCAAGACCCTGTCTCAAAACAAACCATATAAAGGGCCGGGGATGTAGCTCCATGGTTGATCTCCCCAAGGTTCAATTCCTGGTAGAGAAGGAGGAGAAGGAGGGGGAGGGGGAGGGCTAGGGAGAAGTGGGGGAGGGGGAAAGAAAGAAGAAAGAAAGGAAGAAGAAAAAGAAAGAAAGAAAGAAATGAGTTCAAGTGTTGAATTATTTTCTGATATGCAAAAGCTGGACCAAAGTAAATTTAAAAAGAAAAAATATAGGGAAAAGGGGTGGGATTCCATGAAAAATAGTAGTGAGATCAGTGGAGCAAAGAAAGAGGTTGAACAGGAGGGAGGAGGGACAGGAAAAGGGAAGAAGGATGGATGAATCTGACCAAATATTCCTGTGCACATATGTGAACAGACCAGTGAATTATGCCTTTATGTATATCACAAGGCACTAATAAAAAAAAAAAACAACTCTAAACAAATAGAAGAAAAATCAGTAGAGTCGAGGGAAGGGAACAGGGGACAGAGAACATAAGAAAAAATGGAAGTGCTGGAACTGAATCAGAGCAAATCATATCCCATGCCTACAAAATTGTATCAAAATAAACCTAATATTACATATAACTAAAATGAACTAATTAAAAAATGAAAAACAAAAAACAAACAGAAAGAAGGAAACAGGGAACAAAGGGGGTCTTGCAAAAACAGAAGGGAACTCAACAGAGTTGAAATGGAGGTTCAAGGGAGCAGGTTGAGGGGCAGGGGAGAGGGCACCCCAGGTGCGTGGGTGGAAGTGTGTGGGAATGCATTCCAAGTTCACAAATAACTGCAATGCATCAGTTAAAAAGCATGTTCCGAAGTGGAAGGAAGACCAAGAGGTCGACAGAAGCGAGCAGGAGAGGAAAAGGGACCCGCTAGCCGCTGAAACCTAGGAAACCATGTTATCTGCACTGCTGAATGTGAACGTGCAGCCCTCACATCATGCACTGAATCTATAATGCACTAAAATAAAAGTATTCATGAAGCTGAGCGTTTTCAATGCCCCAGGATGTGAGTGAGGTGCTGGTCATCACAGGTACTCACGACTGCTGCCAACGCACCGGCGACTGGACCCTGCTGCGATGAACACGGCGGGGTGGGGGCAGGGCAGAGGCCTCTTTGACGTGCACACGTCATGCCCCTGGCTCACAAGGTAGAGCGACCTTCAGCTGAGTTGCCGTCTTACCTTCCTCTCTGAAAGTCCTTAGGGAGGTTGTTTACCCCTTGAATCCCATTCCTGCCTGAAGCTGCGCTTGTGGAGATTGAGTTGCCAAACGTTCCAGAGGGTGACATTCTACCTACACATCATGAGTTACATGGCTTTGCACATCATTTCTTCCAACTGAATTGAAGGGGCTTTAAGTTTGCTTTTCCAACTTCCCATTAAGATGAAAGAAGAAAACAGTCTATGAATCAGGGAGTCATTTATTTCCGTAGAGTTTATCCGCAGCCCCTGTCTCCTCTCTTCAGCTGTCCTTTTCCTGAATGGATGAATTTTACTGAAATCATCCTCCTCTTTGGGAACTGTGGTGCTCGTGCCTGGCAGTGAGGAGGAACCTGTTGGGTGACCTCCTGGAATCTGGGTTCCGGTGAGAAGTGCTGACTGCTGTGTGGCTCTGTCTTGGCAATCTCAAGTCCCACGCGAAAGGTGGAATCGCCCGGATATTTGGGATTTCCTTAAACAAAAAGCCAAGCATCTCGAGGGTCTCCAGACCGGATCCAATCTCGGAAGCTGAGTTTGGAGTAGGATGGTCCTGGTGGAGCCTCGGTCCTTGACGGTCCTGCACCAGCGGGGCCAGGAGGGAGCAGCAGCCAGTTCATCCTCTATTTCTCCCTGTTCCCTCCTACTGGCTGCCAAGGAGGTCCGACTTAGTACCAGGACCGGGTGGCACAAGATCCTGCCCTCGGGGAAGACGAAGATGAGTGACGGGAACGAAGAGTGGTGTGCCCTTGAACTTGATGCCGTGCTTGGGATTTGCAAGTCATCTGGGCACAATGAGCATGTATACCCAGAGGAAGTGACATCACATTTCAGGGAGACACCTGCACACCCATGTTCATGCAGCAGGGGCCTGATTCAGTGACCCCTGTCATTGCAACAGTGAATAACCCTCTGCAGGATGTCCTCATGTCCACAGGGTGCAGCACCCCAGTTCAGAACATGATTCCTGGCTCAGATTGATAGAAGTGACCATGGTCTGGCTCAAATTCTCTTTTGAGAGAAAGGAAGGGACCTGGCCTCTGGACAGGAAGAGGGCAGCTTGTGCAGAGTCTCAGGGTGGTCCCTGAGTTGCAAGGGAGGTGGGAATGGGGAGGTGAAGACCCCGGGCTGCTGCAGTGGTCAGTCACGTCTAACGCCACCATCAGAGACAGCAGAGTTAAGGTGCAGGGACAGGGGTTGCCCACACAGAGGCTGTCCCCAGGAGGGAGGGCTGGGGGCTGTCACACAGAAGGGGTCTGTTCCCCACAGGGAAAGACTAGGCTCCACACACTGCTGGAGACTAAAGAGAAATGTCACAGGAAATCAGGCCCTAGTGAAATAGGTTTGCCAGCTGTGCAGAAAAGTTCACTCAGGTGGGAGGCTTATACTCTGGAGCACACGTAGTCCGTAAATACTCCCAAATGAGGACAAAGCAACAACAAATCGATAAGCAAACAATGAACACACAAAACAGAAACACAAAAGGTATCTACGCCTAGCAATAAATCCTTAAGTGATAAAACCTACATAAATGAAACTCAAAAACACAATCGAAGAGCCGAAAAGACCTGAATCAATAGCAAAGTATGGCGTGATCCTGGGTAACTTGATCAATGAACTGAAGGGATAAATCCCACTTAAACTGTTGCATAAAACCACAGTCATGGCAGAAAGGTTCCAAACAGGCAAGGATTCCAAGAAGGTTTCGGGTGCCTGTGAGGAGAGTTCCTCTGCTTAAACCTAAAACGGGTCTCAGAACCTTAATAATTAGCCTTCTGAAGGCAGAGTTGAGACAGAAACTGGTCCACACACAAAGGAGCAGGGCTAGAGGCAGACCCAGAATCTATCAGAAATTCACTTGAATTTGACACATGAGTAAGGTGAGCATTTCGAGCTAGCAATAAATTAAACACACACACATCTATAAATAAATAAAAGCTGGCATTCCGACTATTTGGAGCTAATTATTTTAAAATGGCAAATCCTTACTTTGCACTCTGCTCTGCTATAAATTCCTAGGGAGCAAACTCTACACACACACGACCACAATAAATAACTTCAAGGGTACAAATTCACACCCCTTTCTATATATTGCTTCATTTTTATTCATACCCCTCTGTTCACAGTGACGGAGATAACCTAACTCAAGGTGCTGTTTCTGCAGTCAGCGCCACACCCAAGGATGGTGGCCTGTGCTCAGGGGCTACGGAGCCTGGGGAGTAGGGTGTCTGCACCAGGCCATTGGGGCCATTGTTCTCCCCGGTCCCACATCTGTGTCCTCAGGGACATGACATCTCCAGGGCTACCTCACGGCCTCCTTCACTTTCTTCTCGAAAAGCAGAGACACAGGCACAGGCTCCATGCTCGACCCTGTAGGAGGTGAATTCGAGCATCTCAGAGTCACCTGCCCAGGTGCAGCCCAGGCCTCTGTCCCCCACACCCCTCTGCTGGGCTGGGAAGGAGACCCTGTGGACCTCACACCCTCCAACCCCGGGGAAACACCGCTCTGAATCTCTTCAATTTCTCCAGTGCCCAGGTCCACCCTGGAGTCCTCTGGTCAGCAGGGGTAGAAGGCTGGGACAGGAATCGGAAATGGGGCTTCTCAGGGACACTCATGGGATACTGTGGTTGGAGTACTTTTGCATTCTCCCCACCCTGTCTTTTCTGAAGCAACTCATGTCCCTGGTGTGATTTAAACGAGAGAAAATCTACAGGACGTGCTGGAAAACAAATTGGAAGAAAGAGACAGAAACATATAAATCACTTTATGATTGTGTAACATGAGAAGAGAGGGCAGATCTTCATCTGATATCCAGATACGAAAGACTTTTCTATCTTAAATGGAAATTAATAAGTCATGCAGGAATTTACATATGTGACTACATGATATTTTAAACTTCTCTTTATTAACATTCATTGTAAATAAACCCAAAGGACAGGGAAGCTGTGGAAATGTTTATAACACAGAAGGCAGGACATTGGCATCCTCGGGAGTAAAGAGCATTCATAAATCTGCCAATGTGAAAGCTCAGAGTTCAATAAAAATGGGCAAGAGCCATGAACAGGCAAGACAAAATAGAACTGAGAGAGGAAGCACATGTGAGGAAAATATTCAACTTCCTTATTAATGAAAACTGCACTAAGCCAAGCTTCATCATGGACGTTACACTCTGCAGACTGGAAATGATATTTAAATACGTCTCCTTCACTGGTAGGCTGTGTTGAGATAGTGTATTTCCACGAATGACATGGATTCAAATTTAACAGTGGACATACTATTTGTCCCCTAATTTCACTCCTTAGTGGTTGTTTCAAGCAAATAATCAGAGATGTAAACTGTGGAAGGGGCTTCTTATTGAGGCAAGTAGCTTCCTATTTCAGAAAGCAGTGGTCAGTGATGGGACTCGGATGGATAGGGAAATAAATGGTCTTTTTACCTGGGAGAGTGGACTGCTCTAGAGGAGCTAAGGATTTGTCCACGGCTGCGATTACACTATTCCACCGCTCCATCCCTGGAGTGAGGTTGGTGCAGAGAGTGCAAGTTCCCTGACCTTGAATGAGGCAGTGATGCTGCTGCTGCTGCTGATGATGATGATGTTAGTGATAATCATGAAGCCTGTGCTGCTGAGGGTGCTGCTGTTAAGTGGTGGTGATGATGACGTTGGTGATAATGGTGATGATGGTGTTGAAAGTCATGGTGATGATGGTGATGGTGATAATGATAGTGATGAAGTGGTCATGGTGACAATGATAATGGTGATGGTGGTCATGATGATAATGGTCATGGTGATGGGGGTGATGGTAATGATGGTCATGGTGATGATGATGGTGATAAGGTGGTCATGGTGATAATGATAATGTTGAGGAAGGTCATAGTGATAATGGTGATGGTGTTGAAGGTCATGGTGATGATGGTGATGGTGATGGTGGTCATGATGATAATGGTCATGGTGATGGTGGTGATGGTAATGATGGTCATGGTGATGATGATGGTGATAAGGTGGTCATGGTGATAATGATAATGTTGATGAAGGTCATGGTGATAATGGTGATGGTGTTGAAGGTCATGGTGATGGTGGTGGTGGTGATGATGGTCATGATGATAATGGTCATGATGACGATGGTGATGATAGAGATGAAGATGGTGATGATGACGATGCTGGTGTTGATGGTGGGATAGTGCTGAAGGCGTGTGGTGGTGGTGTCAGTGGTAATGACGGTGATGATTGCAGTGATGGTTGTGAGGACGGGATGGTGATAATAAGTAGAACTTACGAGGGTGACCATACAAAATGATACTAATGGGGTTCGTGATGATGGGGTGCTGTGGGCACAAGATGAGGTGAAGACTGCCATTTGTTGAGCAGTGGCGTTTGCTGGCCTCACTCTTCCAAGAGCAGTAAGGCAGGGAGGACTTGCTTGCCTGATCACAGGGAAGCATCAAGGGGCCACCAACTGTTTCCAGGCCATTCTGAGGATTTGTAGTCTTCCTGTGGAGTCCAGTATTCCCCAGATTGGCTGACATTAGAATTAACTGGGAATTTTAGTTGGAATACTAAAGCTGAAGACTTACCCTGGAACAACTGTGTGGTACCTTGGAGGAGCCTCAGCTACTTATTTCTAGACGGCTCACCTGTGTTTGTAACATGCAGCCCAAGCCCCTGGGCTTCGTTCCTCCGCTAGCAGCTCCCTGAGGCCCAGAGGCCTCCTGGTGGCCAGAGTCCATGTAAGCCCCACAGGCCCTGTGGCACATCTCTCCAGGTCTGGGGCGATGCTTTCTCTGGTTTAAGGGGAGATTCTTTTCAGGTTTCTGTTCAGAGCAATTCATTTCTACCTGATGTCATGGGTTGACTACATCCTTCCAAGTCTCTTCTGCTGGGCATTAAACTCCCAGATTCTAGCGTGGGTAGCATCTGGAGGCAGGAGTTGTAGGAGGGAGTCTGGGTTAGATGGGGTCTTGAGGGTGGCCACCCGATGGGATCCAGGGGCTCCGTGCTGATGAGGGGTCCTGAGCTGGCACTCCTACTCCCTGCTGCCACCTCCAGAGGCCCTCTGCAGGGGGTGACACAGCAGAAGGCCTGGGTGTCTGACTCGCGGTCGCCACAGCTGGGAGAAACCAATTTCTTCCTTCTCTCTCTCTCTCTCCCTCTCTCTCTCTCTCCCTCTCTCTCTCCTCATCTCTTTTTATAATAAATCACCCGGCCTGTTACTCTGTGGTAGACTAAGAGAGCCACTCACCCTGCCTGGAGTTGAAACTTTTAAAATAAGGGCTCAACAGAATGCACTTCTGCCCTTTCAGACTTTGCCTGGGGAGACGGTGTGAAAAGAGGGTGCTGCTGGAGAGTGGAGTTGAGTCCATAAATATTTCAGAATTCTCTTGTTATGTTGAGGTCAGAAAAGAAGAAATAATTGCACAATACTTAGTGGCTGGCTTTGGGGTGTTAACAGACTCAGAGTCTGATCCCTATGTAGCAACATGGGCAGTTCCAAAAAATGCTTTATTAATTACAAAATTGCAGTAAACGTTTTAGGAGCATTTTATTAAAAATACTCGAATTTTACAAAAGTTTTATGAAATGGTGATGTTTTTATAATTCCCATCAAGAAACCAAGCTGTTTGTTGTTCACAAACTATGCCTTCATTGTGCACAACGGAGCTGAGGTGCATCCTGTGTGAGCTTTGCTCTGTGACCACCTGCTGGGCAGAGCCCTGGGGTCCCCATGACCTGCCCAGGCACTGGTCACAACCTTCTCTCCTGATGACCTCCCTCCCACTTCAGGTACCCGCCCTCTGTCTGCTGGTCTCCAGGACTGCTGGACTTCCTGTTGCACTCTCTCTGACCTGGCTGCCTTCTCAGCGCTCGCTCCTGCCCCAGGCCCTTGCATGCGCCTGCCTCCCTCGCTCAGGAGATGTCCAGGCCTGCCTTCAAGCACCACTTCCCAGCAGGGCTTTGTTAGAGTTCTGTCCGCACGACTCTTCTTTCCTAGATACTCTGTAATCATCACCTTGATCCATTTAGTTATTAACTTACCTTTAAAAAACCAATGTGTCGCACTTGGCTCTTCCTGAAATTATTTTATCTTTCCTCCTGTTGATTTCTCCCAGCCTCACCACCTAGAACCCAGGTCCTGTGAGGCAGGCTCTTCAGTTGCCATCTGCAAACCTGGTGTGCAGGAAGCATCAGGACCCTGGAATTGTTGAGTACGTACCTGCTGTGCCTATGCTTGAAGGAGTGAATAAAAACGTAACCCATTTCCCCTGAAACCTGAACCGAGTTAAGAGCTGAGAGCCAAGAGATGCATTTACAAGACTGAGTCTGGTTACATAAAGGACTAGGGAATCAGGGTGTTCCTGGGACACAGCCTCTCTTCCCAGGAAAATTCCTCACCCACTGGACATGTGTCCATGTTGGGGACCTGCAGCTCTCCCCTGGGAAGGGGTGAGAGACGGGGTGGGCGGAGCTGGGCAGCGCCCACAGTTGCGTGGGGAGGGACAGGAAGGAGCGGCCGCCATCCTCCCTGAGCCGAGCGGCTCTCTCCCCTGCTACTTTAACAATTCATTTCCCGGCTCAGCTGCACAGCCTGTCTTCTGCAGAAAACAGATGACATTCCACTTTGGAAAAAAGAATCCATTGTTCCCTGAAACGGGAGGCACAGGAAGCCAACATTTCCTTTCCTATCTGTGAACAAATCTTTCAAACAAAATGATTAAAATAAATAGTCTGAGTTTCAAATCACTTTTTGACTTGAAGAACTTTGCCTCCCCTTTGTCTCTTCTGCAGAGATCATTTTTAATGTGTGGGATGGTCATTGCACCTGCAAGCACCAACCGGGGTCGGCCCAGGAAGCTGCTGGGGAGCACAGTCCTCAGAGCTGGGTGCCCCTGGTGCTCCTGATGGACAGACATGGGCAGCTCAATCCTTGCTCTTCTTGCCTCAGCTGGGTGGGTGGTTTGAGAGCAGTGGGAAAGGCAGCTGGCATGACGCCCGTGCAGCTTGTGTGGAAAAGGACCCCATAAGTTACTTTTCTCCAGGAGAAGCTGGACTATCCACCCTTAACCAATGCAGCCACTTTGAACTAGAAACCCTAAAGAGGTCACAAGTGTAAAGCGTTCTGCTGAACAGGGAGTCAGGGAGGCCACAGTCCAGAGGAAGCAGCCAGAATGTGGAGGGGGAGCGTCAGGGGGAGGCGAGGACCTTCGCTCCTTCCACGGCAGCGCGGGCACCCGCGTCTGGTCCTGGGTTCCGTCTGCAGTGTTAACTGCCGCTTCTTGCGGCCATCCCTGTTTTCATCTTCTTACGACAGTCGGCCACTCAAGAGGGAACGTGAGATCAAGTATCCAAATGATGAGGACGAGCGGGAAAGGTGGCAGCTGCCTTCTCCGAGGTGGCCCTCCCCTGTCCCTCCTGCCTCTCGCCCAGAGCCGTGCCCTCCCTCCAGGGGCTCCCAACTCTCCACGCGCAGCTCCCCTGATAATTGCCATCTGGAGGCCTCGACACCAGGCTTTTTGAGAAGTGATTAGGAGAGAGGACACTGTGCTGGCTTCTGGGTTCAGAAGCTTTATCTCAATTACATGAAATTCAGGAGGAAGAAAAGGCTGTTCACTTGAGTTTCCTGGTCTCGCCGTGCTTTGGTGAGTTCCAGAAACAACGGGTTTAGAATCTAGGTGATTTAAGGACTTTCAAAGACTCTCATGGTGACACCAAGTCCCATCTCAGCTGCCACCCACTTCCACCTAGCATTACACAGAATCGCAGCTCAGAGTCTGAGTGTGGAATTTATCTTCTTTACAGAAGTCTTGCTTTCCCCTTTCCCAAGGCTAGAAAATATTGCTGGTCAGCTTTTTGTCACTATAATGAACTACCCCAGATGATCAGCTTACGAAGAGAAAAGATTTGCTTTGCCTCTTGGATTTAGAGGCTGCAGTTCAGGATCAAGCAGACCCATGGCCTTGGCCCTCTGGTAGGCATGCTGGAGGGCAGGGAGCCTGGGGAGAACAAAGCTGCTGACTTTGTGACCAGGAAGCAAAACAGGAAGAGGAAGGGGTGGTGTTTTAGTCAGCTTTTTTGCTGCTGTGACTAAAAGGATCTGACCAGCACAACTGTAGAGGAGAAAAGGCTCATTTAGGGCTCAGGGTTTCAGAGGTCTTAGTCCATAGCAGGCTGACTCCATTCCTGGGGGCTCAAGGTGAGGCAGAACATCATGGCAGATGTGTGGCAGAGGGAAGCAGCTCACATCATCAGGAAGCAGAAAGAGAGAGAGACTCCACTCTCCAGATATGAAATATATACCCATAGCCACACCCCAATGCCCCCTTTCTCCAGCCACACCCACCTCTTCAGTTAATCCCACCAGGGATTAACTCACTGACTGGGTTGAGACTCTCACAACCCCATCATCTCTCCTCTGAACCTTCCTGCACTGTCTCACACGTGAGCTTCTGGGGGACTCCTTGCATCCACACCACAACAGACGGCAAACCCCAAACCCTTCCAGGACAACCCCCAGTGACCTAAGGACCTCCTTGTCCTCCTTTAAGACCTTAACTTTAACATAATGTCTATTTTTAAATCAATTTTTAAAGCTTTGTTGAATGCAACTGACAAATGCCAGCTGAGAGAGAGAGAGAGAGAGAGTGTGTGTGTGTGTGTGTGTGTGTGTGTATGTGGTATGAAACACCACATGCTATGGTGAGTGACAGGGACCACCACAGCCCAGCACCCTGGCAGTTTTTCCCTGGCAGGGACTCCTTTCACCTGCGTGAAGCAAAATGATCACCCCCTCCTGGCAAATGTCGAGGACGCCATGCAACCTGCTCTTTGTGGTCACTTCCCTAGAGGGTCAAAACTGTCACCAACAGGGCTCCAGCCTGGCACCTGCAGCCAACATCTCCTGGCTGCTCACCTACCAGCCCTGCCGCGTGACGCAGCTCCCCATGCCTGGCATGTCCCAGGGAGGCGCAGTCAGGTCTTGGAGGGACCCCTGCCTGGCCCGTTTCACTTTAGCACAAGCAGGAGACCTGGGGGAGGGGGTGACCTAGGAGTCCACCCACAGAGGAGTACATGAGGGACACCCGGCCGCTGAGCTGCCACTCAGCTTCAGGAGAGGAGAAATCTCAGGAAGAGCCCCAGGGTTGACACCAGGGTCACTGTCCACAGTGGCTTGCCTCCCTCTGCAGCTTCTTTTTATTTTTCTGCTCTCTCCAGTTCCCAATCTCCATCACCTCTCCACAAGACAATCTGGTTTCCCCTGCCTGCCTGTCTCTTTACTCTTTCCTTGAGTTTTGTGACTGCCTATTTCTAAGATGGAAAATCAAGGAGGTTGAAAAAATAATTTTTTTCCCTAAGAGCCATTAAATTAGAAAACTCTTTCCTATGCCTGCCAAGGTGTAAAATTCCATCGGGATCAACAGGCACAGGGGGGAGCAGAGGTGCCCTCACAGGAGCCAGAGCAGAGGACACAGCCGAGGTCTGAGGACAGGCTGAGAGACCCCAGACTGTGCATCTGGGACACAGCACGATGAGTGTGCCACAGACTCCTCCTTAGGGTGATGTCAGTGGCTTCGACAAGATAGTCACCTCCTGTCTGTAACAGCAGTTTAAAGGCAGCCTGTCTGAGGATGGTGAGGGGCCCCTAGTAACTTGGGGGATGCAAATTCCTTCTACTTTTCTGGTTGACAGACATAATTCAAAATCAAGGCTACCCACCACCCAGAATGGCTGCTCATGCTCTAGCCATTACATCCGTGTTCTGACTGCAAAGAGGAGTGGGAGGCAGAATAAACAAGTGGGTCACACCCTCTTCCCTGTATCTGCTCCTCTTATGGAGAACTGAGAACGACCCTGGACCTAACAGTTCACAGGGTGCTAGACAGGGTGTAACCACGGAGAAGGTTGAGGTTTGGAGTTTGGAGAGGGAGGGAGCGAGCGTATTGGGCAGGCAGCCTTCTCCCCTTCCCACCTGCTCTTCCTGCACATGGAAGGGTTCCGGATGCTGAGATTCACATGGGATGGGGGTCTGTGAGGATGGAACGCACTGCGGGGCCCAGAGCCAGCGGGAATCACGGCAGGGCAGGACCATCCCTGAGGGCTCCAGCGCCCGCCGGTCCAGGGCCTCTCCGGGGCAGCCTGTTGTGCCCACTGGAGGCCAGGGAGGAGCCGGTGTCCAGCCACTCAGATGCCTGAGCCCCTGCGCGCTGCTCTGCATGGGGACAGTCTATGAAGTTCTCCCCAGGCTGCCCCGACTCGCGTTTCCCTCTGCTTCCTCCAGAGTCCTGAATGGCACAGCTGCAGAGCAGACACGCAGCTCCACAGACCGGGCCCTGCTGAGGTGGACCAGGGCAGCAGAGTTGGCAGCACAGAGATCTCAGTCCCCCGTGGGAGCCCGCTGACCACTCGGGGCACCGAGCACATCCGCAGTGAAGCGCCGCAGCCGCGGGTCTCTGGGCCGGCATGCTGGGGGCTGGAGTCACACGCTAGGGTTGCATCGTATTTATCTGCTGCAAATCCCCATCATTCTGAGTGATAGAAACATCTCAGTCGATCCCAGGGCATCTCAGGCAGCTCAGTGCGGCTCTGTACCGTTTCTCAAGGTCACACCGCTGCTCGGGTTGCTCCTGAGAGGAGCGTGACCTCCCCTCCTGGGATGTGTCCGCGGTGATGGATGAATGCCCACCGCCCGGTGCCTGGTGACTCATGGCTTCCAGGGCCCTGGAGCTATGGCAGGGAGTTCCTGCAGCACAAAGGGTAAGACGTGCGACCCAGGCGTAGTTTCAAAGGTCACAATGGCTTCACAAAGTGACTTACATAACATTTGTCATGGTTGGGATATGAGCTGTCCACCAGAGCTCTGTGCAAATGCAGGAGGGCTCAGAGGAGAGATGACTGGACGGTGAGCTGTGACCTACATGGCCATCCTGACTGGGTGGTGACATAGGCAGGGGGCCAGACAGGAGGAAGGGGGTTGCTGGCACATGCTAGAAGGGTCTGTCCCATGGCCCCTCTCTTCCCCCGCCCCTCTCTCCCCCTCTGCTTCCTGCCTGACTCCTAAGGAGGGAGCGGCGTCTGCCACCTCGTCCTTCCACCATGATGTTCTGCCTCCCGTTTGGGCCCAGAGCAGTGGACTCAGCCTACCACAGACTGAACTCTGTACCCTAACCCCAAATGAACTTTCTCTCCTCCAAGTTGTTCTCGTCAGGTATTTTGGACACAGCACTGAAAAGCCAACAGCATTTGATGAAACTTTTTTTTTTGACATGATCATAGATGAATCTGTGAGAAATAATAAAAATCCCACGCACCTCTTGCCCCAGTGCCCCAGTGACAACAGTGTGCAAAGCTCTAATATAAAGACATCCATTATTGCAGGGCCGGGACACACAGCACTGGGGCCCCAGTCCTGTCCCAACCCCACCTGCTCCCTGCCCACCCTCCCTCCATCTCTGGAAACTGCCAGTGAGTTCTCTGTGGACTCAGTTTTCCCAGGACCCTACATTCCCCTCCAGACAGCTGCTCAGCACCCTCCTCCACCCCTGGCAGGGGCTGAGCCTGCCTCCCGCACTGGCCTCTAGGGAGGAAGTCCAGGCTACGACTGGATCTTTGCCGGCAGGGCTGAAGGGGCACAGTTGTGTTCGTTGTTTTCTGAAGTAGGATGATCATTATCTAAGTTGTGCTTCTACTTGCTTGCTTCCCCTTTCCTGGATCTGGGGTCTCAGGTTTTTGTTCCGGTGGGTTTCTAAGTGTGTTTCCAGGACGAGAGATTTCTGCTTCATTACGGGACCTAGGGGTAAAAACCCACCCAGAGAGCTCACTTAGATGCCATCTTTGACTGCAAGGTCCCTGGCCCATCAGGACTCTGCCCTCCACCTCCCGACATCTTCTGGTGCAAGTTCAAATAAAAATCTTAAGATTTTTATTTGGTCTCATTAGAAGAAGGAGAGACTGGTTCATCCTCCTGAAAATTAAGGTCTCTGATACATGTCCTATGAGGAAACATAAATGTGAAGTAAGTGCTTAAACATTTCGAAAGCACTCTAGACTAATGAAAGACTTGCTGGGTCAGAGAGGGGAAGGTGCATTTCCCACACCAGTGTCTTTGTTAATGGACTTCTGTGGCCCAGAGCACAGGACCAACCCTGGGACATGGTATCTGTGATGACTCACACCATGGCTACATGGAACCTGCACACACCCTGGGCCACCCCACAGGGAAACCTCACAGGCAGAGGGGAGGAAGAAGATCAGAATCAGGACAGATCTGATTCCATGGTTTAAATAAGCAATTAATTTTGCAACAGTTTAGATTTACAGGCAAGTGGAGAAGGTAGCACACCCCACTGACCCTCGTCTTAACATCACACATTTGAAGTGACACGTTTTCCAAAATGATGAACCAATATTGGTACAGTATTTAAATGCCATATGTTTAAACTGATTTTTAAATTCGATGTCCTCTTTCTGTTCCAGGACCTCATCCAGAACACCCCTTTTGGTTGCCCGTCTCCCCAGGTGCCACTCAGGTGTGACAGAGTCTCAGATTCTTCTTTCTGATGACCCTAAAGGTTTTGAGGGCCAGGTGCTGGGCATGTCCATGAGGCTCTTTTAGAAGGGGACTGGGAGTTGGGGGAGAAGATCGCAGAGGTAAAGTGCCACAGTCTTCAGAACACCTCCAAGGCAGGTCCTCTGTGGATGCTGTCCTCGTCACCAGGCTGCCGTGATGCCACTACTCTTTTGTTAATTTTCACATTTTCCACTTTGGAAACAAGTCGTGAGGAGCAGCCCCCACCAGAAGAACGGAGAGCCACACCACCTCCCGAGGATGGAGTGTCCACCTGCTTCTTTCATCCTTGCCCTGGGATGTGTTGACCTTTCCCATTGATTGATGTTTCAATTACTTATTCATGTCCGTATGGAATTGTGGCACTTATTTTATATTTTAGATAATAACCCAGAACTTCCTCCTTATTCTGTGGCCCACATTGACCAACCCTGTCCATCAGGATGTCTTTCGGGTGGCTCCTGTCTTTACTGACATGCCGCCGTCTTTGTGGGTGAGCACACCCTTCCTTTCTAGACCTGCAGGATGCTCCTGGCTGGTCTAAGTCCTCTCGAGTTCCTGTAAGAAAATACCCCAAAAGGAGAGGCGAATAAGCAGCAGAAGAGCATTTCTCACAGTTCCGGAGGCTGAAAAGGCAAGATCAAGACACCTATGGACCGTCTGGTGAGGGTCACTTCTGGGTGCACAGATGGCGACTTCCTGCTGTGTGCAAGGGGTGAGGGTTGTTATAAGGGCACTATTCCCACCCATAAGGTGTGCCCTCATGACTGACCCCATCCAAAAGACCCTGCCTCCTCATGCCATCACCTTGAGGACTAGGATTTCAGTATATGAGTTTTGGGGGACACAGACAATGCTGGATGTGGGAGTTTTGACTTGGTGACAGTAGAATTGAGAACAAGTCAGACCAGAGAACACGCAAGTTCAGGTTTTATCAGGGCTTCTGCTGGGAGAAGGGAGTTGCAGCTCTGAGCAGGGTGCCAGGCTGCTCCCCAGCAAAGGGACAGAGCGAGGGTTATTCAAGTGATGCATGTCAGACCTTTGGGGGTTGCTGTTTAGATGGCCCCTCTTCGGTTTTGACCCTCATGTGACTTGTCCTGGGGAGTCGTGGTAAGAGCAGCCTGGTCCTCATGACGCCATTGGCCTCTGAAGCTGAGAAGGTGTTTTGGGGGAAGAAACTTAGCCCATCCATTAATGGCACGAGGTCACGAGGTAAGGCCCTAAGTGTGTCTGCCGTTGTCACCATGGTGGTCTCCAGTTGTCTCCCAAGCATGCAGACACGTTCCTGCAGAGTCCTGGAGTCACTCATCCTCCCGAGGAGCCCCGATCCCATCTCCTGGAGGCTGGTACTGCAGGGCAAGGCCTGGGCCTTGCTATTGGATGCAACTCCTTGTGGCTGCACCCCAACAGCCAGGAGAGGGCAAGCGACAGAAAGAGGGTCCCTGGCCCGTAGGGGAAGAGGGACCCCCAGAAACCAATTCAAAATAGAGTCTTCTGTGAGGTGCACCCCAGTAATGACAGGATGCTCTCTGCACTCTGAGGTGGGAGGGGACCAGCAGGAAGGTCAAGTCTGAAGTCAACTTGGGTCATTTATTGAGATCCTGTCTGGAAATACATTTTTATGAAAGGGCTGGGAGCATAGCTCAGTCGTGGAGGCCCCGGGTTTTGTCCCCAGTACTGCACCAAAGCCCGGCCTCCTGCCTTGGGTGCCCGTGAGTTGAGGTTGTGTCTTCCTGGACAGTGACACCTGGCTGCTCTGTGACCCCCTTATCTCCGAGGACCTTCCCTGTCACCAATTCTGCTTTGTCTGAAACTAAGGTAACTAGGCCAGAGTTTCGTGTTTTTCTCTTCTTCTCTTAGGGTCAACAGACATTTCTCTGTGTGCATCTTCGTATTTAAAGCAGGTGACTTGTGGATAGCGTGAAGTGGGGTCTTAGTTTTACTTCATCCCCTCCAATGATCTCCGTCATTTCATTAGCACCTTCGAACTTCAGCTTCTGCAAGCTTCTTGACAGGTGGGTGACGGCTTTGCCAGTTGGGCCTCTGTTCCATGCACGCATTTTCATTGGTTTCTTCTCCTTCTTTATTTTATTTTTCCCTTTTCTGGTTTTAGCTTAAACATTTAAGAATTTTATTTTATTTCCTCTTGATTATACACCTTTGTGAAAACATTTGGTGTGCTTCCTGGAGTTTATAAAATGCACTTCCATCCAGGTCCACTGTGGAGGTGTGTCATGCCCGTTCAGGCGGCAGGCACCTTGTGAGGAGTATTTCCGGTTCTTCCTACCCAGCCTCAAGAAAGTGGCTGGACATCTTTCCTTATCTCTGTGCTGCAAGTGCCCAGTGCACGGTTACTACTATTGAATTCAACAAACAGTTAGACTTTAAGCAATTAACAAGAGCCCTCCTTGGGGCCTCCCCTCTCCTGTGGCTCTGGGTTCCTCCTGGGACACCTCCCTGTGCCTGGGCAAAGCCTGCTAGCATATCCTTCAGGGGACCTGTGACACAGGCCCACGTCCCGGGTCTCTGTTGGTCTTAGAACATCTCTATTTCTGTCTTTACTCTTGGAGAGCCCTTTTGCTGGACATGAACTTCCTCATGGTGATCTTTACATTCAACGCTTTAAAGTTTGTGTATCATTCTTTCTCTTGGGTTGATCTGTCCTGTTTCACCAACCCACCCTGAAGGGCCAGGGAAAAACCTTGCGGAAGAGGTCATAGTCCCTTGGTTCTTTGATGGGTCTAAGAAGGGACGCTGACTTTGTTTCATTAGCACACGAGCGACAACTTCCAAACTCTCTTCAAGTTGGAGCTGGAATCCCAAGTTCAGTTCCCTTCCAGGACTTTTTATGAGAAATCCTTACAATCTAAACGTGACCTGTACATGGCTGGGGCGCAGCTCTGCCTAGTGGAGGGAGTCCCAGCTGCCCGATCTGCAGAGCACGCCCGGACCCCCTCCTCCGGGGAAAACGGGCAGGGCAGCACCGTCCCCTCTGCAGTGCCTAGGACACAGCTCTTTCTTGGGCAAGACCGAAGCCCTGGGAGTACCAGTCCTGACAGTACCTGATGCTCTAATGTCAGGCTGGCGAGGCAGGAGGCTCTGACCACACGGTCCCAGGCCAGAGCGAGGTGGGCAACTGGAAACCCTGACGGAGACGGGTCTACATGACCGGCAAGTTCTCTTCTCAGGTGACGGCAAGTGGAGTTCTGGGGCCGGTGGGAATTGCAACCAGACTCCTCACGTCTGCTCCAGGGTTTTGCCGCCTGCAGGGAAGTGTCCAAGCCAACGTGAGTTCCCTCAGGCCTTGGGAAAAGGCACCAGCACAAGGAGCTGCCGGGCTTCTGCATCTGTCAGCACTTGCGGAGGCCAGAGGATGCACCCAGGACCTCCCCACAGCCCACTCTGGGCCTGAATGCCTCCTGCTGAGGTCGGCAGTCCCCAGACCCACACCCCACCCCAGCCTCTGCCGTGCACACCAAAGGTCTCACAAGGGTCTAATTTTTCAACTTCCCCTAAACCTGTGGCTCCACGGGCAAGAGCAGGACACTTGGATGAAATCAGAGCTGCCCTGAGAAGAAATGGGGCTCACAGGACGGAGGACAGAGACCCCATGGTTTCCAGTGCCGTTCTCGGCCTGCGGGGGTTGGGCTCCCAGATGGGCTCCTGGCTGGGATGGAGGAGTTACTGCAGCATCCCTGTGTCACCACCAGTCCCTCCCCTTCCTCCTCCACTCCTCCTGCTCTGGTCTGCCCACCTAGTCCAGGCTGCAGGGGCCACTACCATCTGGCTATCCACTCATTTCCCTGGGCTAAGCAGCTTGTACAGAGCTGTAGGGGTAATGGAGAGTATGTGCAGGGCACAGATCTCTTACCCTCATACTCACACCATGAACAAAGAGTCTGAGCTGAGAGTGTGAGACTACAACTGTATTTAAGAGCTTGAGGTCTGAGTTGAAATTCTATTACTTCCTAGCTCTGTGTGTGCACAGGCAGGTTGCTTGACCTCTCTGAGTCCCAGTTTTCCCCTTTGCAACATCTCTGGGATCATGCCACGGGGTGTTTGAATGAAAAACATACGAAAGCATATTCCAGGTCCTGGAACACAGCAGGTGCCTGGTTAGTATCAGTGACTCTGGCTCCCAATGGTCACACGTGTTAGTGACAGCTGGAGGTTCCATGTCTGCATCCCATCTCAGTGACCGTGGGCCAGTAGCTGGGACGGGGACCAGGAGGTTTGGTGGCAGAAAGGAGCGTCCTGGGTGAGAAAGACACCTTCTCCACACATCAGAAAAACGTTGGAAGACAGAGACCCAGCCATCTGTTAACACTTGCAAAACTCAGCAGATGCCGAGCAGGGCCATCCATGTGTCGATGGCAATCCCCCTGAGATAAAAATCATAACCCGCAGACAGATATTATTAAACACACTATTTAACTCATTTGTGAGGGACCAGATACCCTGTCATGAGGTAAGTGGTAAGCAGTTCAAGGGAGAAGTCAAAAAACAACTTTTATATGAAGAGAAGTTACGTTGAATTGAATTTGCAAATAGATATGAAACCATCTCTGTCCATGGGGAAAGCAAGTTAATGGAATCTCCTCCAGAAATAATTTATTTCCTTATCTACCAAAAAAAAAAAAGAAAGAAAGAAAAACAGCTTTGCAAGGTCATCAGTTGTGTCTGGTTTGCAGATTGAACAATAGCTCAGAGGAAATAGTGCACATGATCGGATCCCTGGGAGGGATCCCCTGCACCAGGGAAGAGCAAACCGGGGCTGAGTGGCCCCATCTCGCCTCCCTGGTTGTCCAGATAAAGGTTGATTGGCATGCAGCCCCGCTCATTTGCTGACTCATCGTCTTCGGCTCTTTTGACATATGATGCAGAGTGACAGGGGAGAGCAGAGACCCATGCTCTGCTAAGCTTCTGGGCTCACCTGCTGGTCCTGCAGAAATGTGTGTCCCCTGCTGCTATCAACAGAGCCCGTTTCCCACTCATGCACTGTGGCTTCCTATAAATGAGAGAGGGACCTATTGTGAGGGGAAGAAGAAGCCATTTGAAGATCCGGCGGGGCCCAGGGCCACTTCCTCTGAGATAACAATGTGCATTTCAGGTCCTGGTCTTCCCGGCACTACTCCTCTTCTGGAGAAGCCTGTCTCTCCTGGAATGATCAGAGGGGCAGGTTGAAAGTGGCCCCCAGGGACTCTGATGCAGCATGGGCAGTAGGCCTGGGGCTGTCAGGCTGGACCTGCAGGGAGAAGGCTTGAAGCTCTGGCATCGGTCACGAGCTGCCACCACCTGAGCGCAGGCAGGGAAACGGGCTGTCAGTCTGTGGTCCTGGTTCTGGCCATCACGGACGCTGCCTGGGATCCAGTCTGGAGGTCTCCTGCTCTGCACCCCTCCTCCTGGGATTTCAGTGCTGCCAGATCCCATGAGGGATCCGCCTGTTCTTTGTGTGGATCTTGTCTGCACATCTGATGTCCCCACGGAGGAGGGAAATGAAATACATGTGAACTTGAGAAAGGAAACAGTGAGAACCCTTTTGCAGGGTCACTATGCACGGCCTAGTAACTGTACCCAGTGTTCCTCGACGGCACAAATACAGTTAAAATGACACATTTATGTCATACATGTCTTGCCACAACAAAAAGCACTTGCCATGCTTCACTGTTGCATTATATTTCTACAAAATGTGAGGGTCTTTGTGACCCATTAATCCGTGCATGTAATACGATTTCCCCCATTCCATTCCTTGGTTTTCCCCCATTCCCTCCTGCTTCCTCCTCCTGGTCCCCTTCCTTTACTCTATTTGTCACCCTTCTATTCAGTCATTTTTAAATTGGTGCTGTGTAGTTATACATGAAAGTGGGATTCACTCTGATGCTCTCATAAACCCATGCAGCATAATTCGGTCTGTTTCTTTAAATTCTCATTTTCTCCCTAGTTTCCGCACGTGAGAGAACATATTCTGGCCTTGAATTTGAGTCTGGCTTATTTCACTTAGCAGGATGCTCTCCAGCTCCTTCCATTTACCAAATCCCACAATTCTATGCTTCTTTATCGGTGAGTGAAACTCCACTGTGTACCGAAACCACATTTTTCTTCATCCATCCATCTGTTGACCATCACCTGGTTGTGTTCCCTCCTTGGCTATTGGGAATTGCGTGGCTGTGGACACTGGAAGGCATGTGTCACTGCAGCGTGCAGATTTTAGTGTTTCTGGATAAACATCAAAGAGTGGAAGAGCTGGGTCCCGTGGTGCCTCCATCCTAGTGCTCTGCAGGATCTCCAAGCTGACTTTCACAGTTGGGCTAATTTGCAGTCCCACCATCTGAGTGTTTCTTTCTCCTCACATCCATGCCAACATTTATCACTTATGTTCTTGACGCTTGCCATCCTAATGGAGGTGAGATGAGATCTTAATGTAATTTTCATTTGCATTTCCCCAATTGCTAAAAATGTTGGCCATTATTCATAAATTGTTGGCTGTTAGAATTCCTTCTTTTGAGAAATGTCTGTTCAGTTCATTGTTTGGGTTATTTTTTTCTTAGTGTTAATTTTCTTAATTCTTTATATATTCTGGGTATGAATTCTCTGCTAGAAGAGACGCTGGCCAAGATTTTCTCCCAGTCTGCAGGTTCTCTCTTCAGACTTCTCCATCATTTCCTTTGTTTTGCATAAACTTTTTAATTTGATGCCAAACCCCTTGATTCTGGGTTTTATTTCTTGAGATTTAGGGCTCTTATTAAGGAAGTCACTGCCTGTTCTAACATGTTGGAGTGTTGACCCCATGCTTCCTTCTAGAGTTTCTGGTGTTTCTGGAACAGTTCCGGGGATGTCGTCCCCTTTGAGTGGACTTATGTGCGAGGTGGGAGGTAGGAGTCTAGTTTCATTCGACCTATGGATTTCCAGGGTTCCCAGCACACTGGATAAAAAGGCCGACTGTGCGCCACCTTGTGTTTCGGATGCCTTTCTAAGATGACTGCGCTGTCTCTGTCTCTGTTCCTTTCCACTGGTCCTGGTTGCTTGTTCCTTGTACCAGTACTGTGCTGGTTTTGTTACTATAGCTCTGTAGAAGTTTGAGGTTAGGGATTGTGATACTTCCAGTCTTGTTCTTTTTTTTTTTTAGTTTGTTCTAGTTCTGCATGACAGTAGAATGCACTTTGACACAGCACACATAAATGGAGCAGAATTTCTCACTCTTCCGGTCGTACATGAGGTAGAATCTTGGTGGGCGTGGAGTCATATACACTCATAGGGCAATAATGTTCTTATTGCTCAGAACTTCTTTGGCTATTCTGGATCTTTTATTCTTCCTTATAGATTTCAAGACTATCTTTTTTTCTCCCTAGTTCTGTACCACAATAAAACTTAATTTTTTTAAAAGGAATAGAGTGTCCTTCAGTCCTACTGGCTGAAGTAGTGTTATTATTTCAGTGATAAATACAATCCAGCTGAGTTACAGACTTTACCCTCAGTCCTGTGAACAATAATCCTTTCCCAAATATCTTCCATTACATAGGGAAAATTGTGAAAAAATTACATTTTCGAGCTGCTGTCTTTGGGAGATGTCTGATGTAGTTATTTCAACTACCCTTTTGAAAAGTGTATAAGGAACTAATTAAATTTCACGTTTAAAGGGGGAAACAATTGAGAGATTGAGTGTGTTGGTGTGGGTGATGAGAGTCGGGTTGTGTTGACTGCAGGGGATGACCCTCCTCCAGGGGTTGCGTGTTCTCCCCAGGCTGGTGCTGACATGGTAGTTAGCTCACTCCATCTCCCCACACGCACACGAAGGCTCAGTCCCAGACGTGGTGGAGCTTCATCATCATCCATTTTCACTTGTTCAAGTGTCCAGGTTCATTCCTCAAAGTCTCCTCCCTCTGGGGCACTGAGTCCTTAGAGAACTTGGATTTGGGGCATTCAGAAGCCCACAAGGGTTTACATGACCGGGACGGGCATCCTGAAGCCCCTGCGCAGAGTTGGCTCCCGGATGCCAGGCAGCTCGGTGAGCTCTGCAGACGTGCTCCCTTTCCTGGTGAAGGTGATCACATGGAGGAACACCATGTTTGCTCCTGGAGACAGATCCCCATGGATCTTTCAAGAGTGTGACTGCCTGGATTGGGGAAGGAAGCATGTTGTCAAAATCTAAGTCTCACATTTCTTGGGCTCAAAATTGCCATTGTTTCTAACCCTTGAAGTTAGAAAAAAAAAAAAAGGACATGGATTGTTCAAAAGCTGAAGGATGTGAACATGTGCCAACAGTTTGTGCTTTGAAATAAAGACTGTTGGCAAGTGTTTACCTTTTTTTTTTCACTAATAAGAGCCGTGGAATCAGTGTGAGGCTACTCTTTGGAAAAGTTAGATGTCTCTTTTATCTCTTGTTTTGCTCTTTATTTAAGAAGCCAAAGTATAGGCTATTCCTGTGTCGCCATGTAGACAGAAACTTGATAATTAACCTTGGGTAGGATGTGTGGGTTAATCACAAATGTAGATTCTCAGATTCTCGGGTAAAGGAAGGGGTAAGCCATCTCCTAAAGAGCGAAGTGTGAACCGGTCTATTAGCTGATGTCTGCTGAGGGCTGCACACACAGATATCTTCCCATTAAGCATCTCATTTCTTACCAGTGAAGGTAACGCTTAATAAAAGATGCATCGATGACGGAGCATTATGGGCAGCCACCTGGACCCCTCCACACCCAGACAGGGAGCTGGGAAAGAACAGGGAGGGTGCGACAGAGTAAAGGCTCTAAACTCAGTATTAGAGGGCTTGGGACTTGGTGGGACTTGGAGTGTGTGTACCAGAGCAGAAAATAAGGACTGAATTCCTAACCCAGACCCTGGCCAGGATGGGGTCAGGGTGAGGGATAACAGGGAGAGAAAGAGGGAGAGGAGAAGCTCATAAGCTCACTTCCTCAACAGCAGCTGGAAGGAGAAGCAGAGCAAGTTACAACAGGATGGGAGTCACAGAGATGGCAAAGGAGATCCAGCAGCTTGACCCATGTTGTGGGCAGAAAGCTGTGCTGGGCAGGGCATGCATTTTTTTTAACTCATAGGCAGTATCCCTAGGAGACATGAAATCAACACAGCTTCTCCCCACAGTCCGAGAGCAACAAATAGAACCAGAGGAAATATCTCTGAGATGGGTGGTCTCAGTGATCCATCCAGAAGGAATTCGTAGAGGGCACAATGCTAGTTGAAAGTCTAGCAAATAGACAGACTGCAGTACCTGTACCTTAGAACTTGCACCTTAGATGGCTGCACTGCACACTCTGAAATCTACACAGGGGGGCCCATGCTGGATCTGACCAGCACGAATACAGGAAATTTTTACTCAGGAGGCACAAGACTACTGCTGAGTCCCAGACAACTAGAGACCATCTCCTTTGGTCCAGCAAAAGCTGGTAGGCACTTTGACATACCGAATATCAGAATTGTATCAGAGGTAATCTGGGGTGATCACTACCTAAACCCAGGGAAACTTGGAGGTAAAACCAGAGGGTGGTGGGCACCTTCTAAATATCCCAAATCCTGATGAAATCCAAATCAGGAAGACTCAATAATAAATCTCCTCACCTCAGAATGGAATAGCAAATGCACCTCTAATACAGATAGTGTTTTGAACATTGACTCAGTAGATACTACTCAATATTCAATATTGCAGCCCTCAACTCACTGGAATTGACTTCTAATGTTTTAAAGCATTAACTTTAATCATTCTTTCTATGTGTTTTTTCTAGCTCAGTTATACAATTGCTCCTTGTCTTTTTCCTCTTGCATTACCTACTCCAGTCTCAAATCCCAACCTCCCATTTTTTTTCTTCTTTTTATCTTAACTTGCATTGATTTTTCTGTATCTTCTCCTTCTTTTTCTATTTGGCCGTTTTTCTCCTTTTCTCTTTTCAACACCTAAATAGTGTAATGGTAATTTTATTATCTGTAGTAACTAATTTCTCAACCTATTCAAGGACATTACTAAAATTTTATACTTTAATTAGGGGAACTGTGGAGAAAATTTTCACTAAGTTTTTCCCTGAAGATTTCTTAGCACATGGTTATATTCTGAGGTGACTGTTGTTAATAAAGTTTAGCATTTTTCTCTCAAAGTGATGCTGATACTGGAAACAGCAGATGATACATGTGCAGGAGGAGCATCAACACCTGGATATCAACAATTGATCCCATTAATACAACAGTAGAGGAAATGTTGGAGAAAGAACCTAGAGGGTTCCTAGTTAATATGTCCAATGAACTTAAAGAAGACATAAGGCATAAACTGAAAGATAAAATACAGAAAGTAAGACCATTTTAATAAAGAGATAAAAATTATGAAAAAGAACCAAACTGAAATCCTGGAAATGAAAGACTAAATAAGTCAAATTAAAAATTCCATTGAAAGCATCACCAATAGATTAGATCACATGAAACACAGATTCTCAGGCATTGAAGACAAAGTAAATAATCTTGAAAATAAAGTAAAAAATAAAAGATTAAGGAAGCCATGACCAGGACATTCAAGAAATCTAGGATAATATTAAGAGCCTGAATCTAGGAATCACTGGCATACATGAAGGAACTGAAAAACAAACTAAAGGAATCCACAACCTTAAGAGCTAGGAGTACTTAGAATAATATATACCAAGCTTTGAAAGATAACAGGTACCTGCTAGTTTGCTATTTTCAACAAAATTATCCTGGGGAACTAAGGTTGAAATAAAAACCTTCCATGATAAGCAGAAAGTGGTTAGAATTACTAACCACTACGCCAGCACAGCAAAACATAAAGAAATATGTCATGGAGAAGAAATAAAAACGTCAGAGCTGCACATAGATGAGATAAGTCAATTAAAGAAGAATCAAATATGAATTAAGTGTTAGAAACAAAAATGGCAGAAAATTAATCTCTCTACAATATCACTGAATATCAATGCTAAACTCTCTAAACAAAAGACATAGATTGGTACAGTGGATGGAAAAAACAAGACCCAACCATATGTTGCTTAAAAGAGGCTCACCTACAGGCAAAGACAACCACAAACTCAAGATAAAGAATGGGAAAAAATACATACCATGCAAACGGAGTCTGAAAGCATGCAGGGATAGCTACACTTTTATCAGCCAAAGTAGACTTCAATTCAATATTAATCAGAAGAGACAAGGAAGGTCACTTCATACTGGTTAAGGGAAACACACAATAGCAAGATATAATGATACCAAATATATATGCCCCAAGCATCTATGTATATACAAACGTTACTCGATATAAAAATCAAGTAGATCCCAACACAGGCATGGAATCCTGCAGCTGCGTTTGCATCCACAGAGCCAGGAGGACCGAGGAGCGGGGAAGAGTGGAGGATTCTCTGAAGATCACGGAGTGGCCCAATTGTCCAAGTGGACCAAAGTATTTTCAGTTAGGGGATGACACATTGGGATTTGGACATGACAGCACTCTCTGCAGCTTCCCTAGGAAGACTCTCTGTGTGCATCTCCATTGCTCTCCAAATCCTTTTATGCCAATGGACCCAGGTGGCTTCCACAATGGACTCATCATTAACTCTGTCAACTGTCCCACTCTGCAGTCATTTAAGTGCTAATGGATTGATATACACTTGTTCACTCAGTCCCCAGCAGTGTCCAAAGCTGGACCAGAATTTTAACCTCAGGTTGTGAGACACTATTGAGAGCTTACCAGCTCTAAAGGGAGCTTGAAGAACTGAAGAGACTTTACAAACATCATGCAATGCAACTGCAAATTGAATCAGTTGTTCATAGGGCCATTGTGCCTTAGTCACTAAGGAGAGGACCCTCATCTGCCATCTCAATGCATTAATTGCTAAATTTGATTTCTAGAGGGCTATTGGTTTGGGCTCTGATCCTACACTGGCACCAACAGAACAAACCAATATTGCATTTAACCACAGGGACTGAACTCTGGTTAGTTGCAGGAGTCAGTTTGCTAATTAAATTGTGACCAACTGACTGGTTGACTGACTAAGCAGTACCAATTAGGTGTTCCTCTGCTTCACCTATTTTTCCATCAATCTGTCTCTTGATGCTATTGGCTGAAGTTCTCAGAACTTCTGGTGGGAGCTATCAGATTCGTGAATCCGGTTTTTCTTTGCTTTGTTTTGTTTTTATTTGCTCAAGCACAGTATGTTAAACTCAGTTGTCCTCAGGAATTTCCCTTTTAACAGATCTGGCATGTGGGCAGGATTTGAAGCAGAGTTGCAGTGACCCCAGAGCACTGTGATGCTGATCATACTCACTGATTTCCGTGAGTATGTAGGTAAGCTGTCTTTGAGATCCAAAGTTGCATGGAGCTGTTTTTTGACCTGAGTCTATTTGAGCAAAGTTTTGATCATATTGGATTAAAATTCAAGAAAAGAACTGGGTCCTGAAGGTAAGTTTCAGGAGTCTGACAGGGTCAGAGAAAAACACCTGAGTTAGCAAGTAAGCCAGGTTCCAGGAGGACTGAGATGGTGGTCCATCAGGACCCAGAGTCTACAACGCTACCTTCTGAACTCCTTCATGTTTGGTTTCTGCTTTGAGTGAGCCTGCCCCATTGGAGTCATGCCCAGGGTCACTTTGTGCCGTGAGAGTACATGGCAACTTTTCAGGGGTTTGTCACTGTTTTTACATCAGACAGAATCTGGACTCTGATCCTACCCAGAAACTCCTCCATTGGGAGCTCCAGCCAAGTTCACATATGAAAATCCATGTAAAATAAACCTTTTGAGAAATGAGTAAACCTTGCCAGAAATAATGGGGAATTACAAAGTTTTAATTTAGGTGACATTGTTTCTTGTGGGGTTCATTAGAAAGGAAAGAATCAAAACATCCTACAGAAACAATGGGAATCAATGGAGTGCATTTAGAAATCAGTACATGGAGGTTTTTAAAAGACGAGTCAAGGAAAAAAGAGTTGTTTCTAGAGGCTGAGTCCTTAGACCAGTGGTTTCTGCCTCTTTAACCATCCTCAAAGCTTTGGCTCAAATCTTATGCTCAGAACAGGGGCATTCATATCCAACACATAATGAGGGCTTGGTCAGCGAATCTATTTGCTTTCTGTACATTATCTGGTACTTTTCCAAATGGTGGTGTCACCAAGAACAGAGAACCACCTTCCTCTGTCTAATGAAATGGGTTTCACTGAGATTGACAATCACTCAAGTGGAGGGCAGGTTGGTGTAAAACCACTGAGCACTGGCCACAGGGAAGACAGAACTCATAGTACCACCTAGCCATCCAGTGGTGGGAAACATCAGTAGCAGCTACAGAGCAAACCAACCAACACCGCACGGAAGCACCTCACCTCTCATAGGCACCTTGGTCAGGGGGAAAAGCACTTCCTCACCAATACTAAGCCCATCCTCTTTGTCTGTAATCCACCAGCCCCATTTACCGAGCTCCTCCATGTGAGAAGAAGGCTGCAGGTTTCCTGGGAGGAGGCACCATATGCATCTGGATGCCACTCTACCCTTCCTGAAAACCCCAGAGTGGCACATAATGCAGTTCCTGTGCCTGTGAGCTGGCAGGTAGTTTTCTTAAAGGGTTCATAGACTTATTTATGTCATTCTCTTAAATTATAAATGGTGAGATGAGATATGAGAGTGTAGACAACATGGCCCCGTGAACACTGAAGATGAAATTTCAAGAATCAGAAAAGAGCCGTATGGAAGGAGATGGTAACATCTATGACCTCAAGACTTTGCTGGAAGTTGGGAGGTGAAAATCTTAAAATAGAAGCCACACATTCCCCAGAGGCCAAAGAGCCCACTCAGTCAAGGTCTTCTAAAGATTCTAAACCTGGTTCTGCTGAGTGCAGCCCAGTGTCCTCCTCCTGCAAAGAAAAAGAAGCACTAAAAACCACCTGGGGAGTCATTGATGGCTTGCATCTTGCAGCTCTTAAGCCAAAGGATTATAGGTTCAAAGAGACCTCTGAGAGGAAGGAATCAATGGCTAGCGAGTGAGGGAGGAAGGAAGGAGAGAAGCAAGGCAGGAGTTGGCTACTCTCTTTCTTCATGACAGTTTCTAAGCCCAAAGCTGGCCTGTGACAGGGTGGGAGAGCCACTCACCTCCATAACTTCAGACCTTTGATGATGTGTAGCAAGAGACTATGACAAGGTCTCCTGAGACTGGCCTCCCAGGGAAATTCAGAGATTTCCCAGAGATTTCCTGGGAAATCACCAAGCCCTGCCTGAGACCGTGCCCACAAACCTCTGTGTGACACTTTGAGCTGGGTCAGAGGCTGCATGTCTTGCACACAGCCCCTGCCCAACAGTCACAAGTCCCTTTCCACATAAACATGCTTGTTACATCCTATTTCATTTTTCTGGTTTGATTGTCGCCAACCTGCCTGTAAACCCTGAGGAAAATCCTCAGGGGACTAGGGTGAAGAAAAGGATTCTTTCTAAATGCACCTTCTCGGGCCTGGATTGTTCAGTTACCTAGGATAATGAGGAAAAGCCATGGGATCAACTGAGAAGAGGGAAGGGCATGCATTCTGAGGATGGTTTGGGGATCAGCTTATAAAATCCAGGGGCAGATGACCGTCTCTGATACCAGTGGTGCGAACCCAGGATCACGTGGCCTCTGAGTGCCTCCCAGGAGGCTGCCCCAGGACACTCCCAGCCTTTTCGGCTCCTGTTTGTGAAGGGGACTAAGGTTGGTCGCCGCAGCAGTGACCCCATTTCTGCAGCTGTCGCTGTTACTCGAGACACTTTGCCTCTCGGCTTAGGAGACTCGTACAAGACACTCAACAGATGAAAAAATAAATGAAGGAACAGCATTCAGAGGGGATTATTTTTGGCAATGAGAGTCACCCAGACTTGGAGTTTAGGCAGATGTTTGCTGTTGTTGTTTCTGACCAGTAACCGTCCATTTGGAAATGGGACCCTGATTTTCTGGGAAGCCATTCCTCTCCACTTCAGTCTTTGTGATGAGGAAGGGGGCCTTGCCCTTCTGTCACTAGCTGTGGCCATAGTCCGACACTCTGCCCAATGGCTCAATGTGTCCTGTTGTCTTGCCTTTGGTGATTGGTCCTGCAATGGTCATGTGACTCAACATGAGCCAATGAGACCCAGTCCTGGGATTTTGTTTTTTTTTGCCTTACCAAGCTTTTAGGTGTACCTGTATGATGACCCTGAGTGGCAGGCCAGGAGTGAACTTTTTTGTACAGAGTGTCCAGGAGTGTCTGTGATGGCCTCTCATTCTTAAGGTCTCATCCCAAGGGCAGGGACAGACACCCCTCTCAATTATTCATACTCCTGAGCAGCTTCTTATGGATAACTGGCACAATAACTTTTCCTGCTTAGTGTTGTTTTTAATCTCTACATTATTTATCAGATCCGTGGGGGAAAAATACAGTCTTCATTAAGTGAGTGCTATTTGGGGTATAGCTCAGAATCCACCAGCATGGGTGGATTTTAGATTTAAAACTCTCAAATGCCACCAAGGGATGACCTGTTTAAAGAGCCATTTCCACAGGAACAAGAAACTATTTAATAACTGTAAATATGAGGCAGTGACTTGTTCAAGGAGCTAAGTCTGAGGCTGTGGCACGGACCACTGCCAATCCTGGAGAGATGGGTCTGAAGATGTTCAAACCTTCTGTTCTAAGGAAGGAGATTTTCAGGACATTTCAACTCTTGCCAGGTGAAAGTACTTGGCCTTCAGAAAAAGTATGATGTACATTCCCTGTGTCCACGGTCATCTCAGGTGTCGCAGGGTGGTCAGATGAGAAAGGGACTTTCAGAATCCTCATTTGCAGTCGTAAGCACGTGACATACCAGGGACCCTGGGAGGAATGCTTCTGTCCATCAGCAGTGAGCATCCCGCACCCGGGGCCATCCTTCCTGGGGTCAGTCCTGGCTCTGACATCTAGGGGCATTTGGTCAGGCCCTTTACCTCTCTGGGTTCTGTGTAGTTACTTGCTGATTGGGATCACAGTGCTACCCGCCTCTAGAGACCTTGTGAGGACATGGGCAGGTGGGTCAGTACTGCCATTGCCCTCCCCCTGTCCCCCACCCATACCCTGCAAATCCTGCTCCTTGGAGTCCTGCCAGGCGCGTGTTGTCAGAGCCACAGTGGTTTCGGGTTGATGGATGGTTCTGCTGCGCTGGGAACGGTGCTTGTCTCGGAACTGATTCTTGATGAATTTATCTGTTGGTTCATGAATTCTAGCATCCAGACGCACCTGAGAGAGAGGACACTGCGGAGTATCTCAGAAAGACAAGATGATCCACATGGAAGACACCTCAGCTGGAAGTCACCCCATATCCATGTCATCCTGGCTATGTCCCTTCCCTGCCAGGGAGGATGGCGCTGGGGCATCATGAGGATCTTCCAGGTGAATGAGTAGATGGGGAGCTTACGGGGCAGTAGAATTACCCAGAGACCTTTTGAACAAGCTGATTCCAGCTACTGTAGCTCCGTATGGTTCTAACTATGCCCATCTGGAAAAGGCAAAGCTGCCAGGACAGTAAGAGATGGGCGGTTGCCATTGCCAGGACTGGGGAGAAGACCTACCAGTGGAGCACGGAAGCTCGGGACAGGGACATGCTTCTGCTTGACAGTCTGGTGGCTATGGGACATCACATATTTGTCAAAACCTGTGGACCTTCAGAGCTCAGAGTGAGTCCTAGTGACAACTGCAGACATTAATTAATCAGGGGTCAATACCAAGATTGGCTCCCGCTGTAACCCAGAGCTGGAGTAGCTCAAGCCCTGGGTAGAGGAGACTGAGTCCAAAAGGGAGCTCATGGGAACTCCTTCTACCTTCGCCAATCCTTTCACCAGCCTAAAACTGTTCCACGGTGAAATCTATTAATTTCAAAGCTATTGATGCCCTCTTCCCACCTCCAGAGATCCTAACTGAATTGCTCTGGGGTGGAACCTGGGCTTTCAGACTGTTCGGGCCCCCACGAGTCTAGGGCAGCTGGGTTGAGCAGAGCCTGTCTTAGGAGACTTCGGCAGAGGCCAGAGAAGGAGGGGCTGGAGGGAGACTCGGGGTGAGGGAGCACAGGCTTCATGCCATGTGAGGAGGAGGAGAACTGGACCCCCAGCGTTGCTCATAACAGTACCACTCACATTCTTCCAAGGCCTGTCCTGGTGACTGGCTCCCTGTGGCTGCAGCTGCCCCTTCACACCAGCTCCCTCCCAAGGCAGGACACTCATGGCAGCCACCTCCTGGTAGGCAGAAGTCTGTGTCTGCCATGGTCAGTGTGTGCCAGTGATGCTGAGACCAGGATGCCGTGGGCTCCAGTCCACCTGAGAATTCCCCTGGACCCTACTCTCCCAGTCCCCGCAAGCCCTCCCTTCCTTCCCTCCACCACAAGCGGCCCTTCCACATGTGTTTCGTGCCTGTGGCCAAACCTGTGGCACGCCCATACTTATTTCCTCTTTCCTCCTTAGAAGATGGATTTTCCTTGCATGTTGAAGAAAAGCTCTACTTCCCAGCAGGCTCCTTGCAGCTATGAGAGTCTGTGCATGGAGTTTCGACCCCAGAGAGGAGAACAGAAGTAGCTGGGAGGAGCTCCCAGGAAGCCTCGTGAGGATGAGTGTCCATCTTTCCTTAGTCCATCTCCTCCATAGTTCTGGAAGTTGTCTGTGATCCTGCAGATGAGGCCACCAGAGGGGAAGTGGGCCCCAGGACCTGGTGGTCATGATGCCACTCCCCTGGGAGCTGCATCCCAGGCCTGCGGTGTGTGCCTTCCAGGTTGCACATCACTCACTCAGAGAGACAAAGCCCACCTTTTCATAATTGGACTGTGAATTCCCACAGGGCAGCATTATACCCGCATGTCCCTGCAGTGCCCAGCACAGGCCAGCTGGAAGCAGGTGAGCCATGTGGCTGTGTTGACTGATCCGGGAGAGAGTGGGGTGCATGGGGGAGAGACAGGAGTCTCTGCCAGCAAGTCAGAAAATGGAGTTTGCTTGGCCATAACCACGTGGGAGCCTTGTCTTGCTGAGTCTTTTCCCTCCCACCCTGGGAGGCTCTGAGATGTGGCTTTTATTCTTTCTTAAGATCCACTGAGCTTCTGTCTTTCAATCATCACTCCTTTCATAGTTCCAGGGCAGAAAAGGAAAAAAAAATAGCACCAGAGATTTTCCTTCCTTCCTGATGTGATATTCCATAAATAGTATGTCCCAGTCTAATTTACAGGAGGAAATTGAAAATGCATCTCCCTGACCTCTGGGGAGGGTGTTCAGGAGCTTCTGAGAATCTTCAGCTCATGGCAGAAGCAGGAGCGGATTAATGGGTCCCAGAGACTAAATGTCTATCCCCACTCAGATGGCGTCTCACGGAGCATGGAAATTGGGGGTCGCTGTGTCCATCTGCAGAAGGAAGTACGCTGCAATCTCGACGGCTCTGTAACTGAGCGCGGGGTGAGGGCAGGGTGCTATCTCAGTGGGGCTGGAGTGTTTTCTTGCCAGTTGAGACTCTTCGCCATCTCTTCCTGGCAACTGCAGAGCCAGATATAAACTGGCCACTTTATAGGAAGAGAAATGGCCTGGCCATTCGGAGACTCGCATGAAATCCCAGAAGAAGAAGATCCGCCTGTGAACCTGTTTGTAATCGAACCCAGGCAAATGAGCGGGGCTCATACAGCAGTCCTACAAACCAGGCCTGGCCTGTGCTTCAAGGAGCAGGAACCGAGGAATAGCTGTGAATGGGGGTCTGGAGTAGGGGACCTGAGGACAGGAGCTGGCCTGACCGTTCCTTTGGGAAAGCAGCCACCAAACCCTGCTGTGCTCTGCAGGTTTCTCTGGCACAAGGCGCTGGTGGAGACAGGGATTGCATAAGTGAGCAGATCAAAGACTGTGTCCTGATTGTGTCACAGTGGAAGTGTTTATCTTTTGGGGGACAGTCATGGTGTTTAACTGCGCACACAACTTCAAGAGCGAGGAAGCCTCCTTTGAGATGTATACACACATCTATTAATAAACGATGTCTCCACATTATCCACCCTTTCAATCCAATACTCCAAGGGGCAAGCCGCTTGTGACTCGGGTCATTGGTATATGTCACTCAACCTCAGGGCGAGGGTAGGAGGCACAAGGAGGCAGAGAGAAGCCTCGGAAGGACGGAGGCCTGCAGCCATGGAGGAGGACGAAGGTCCATGACACTCCCATTTCTGTTTCCCGAATTTGCCCTCAGGCAACAGTGTTGGCCAAGGTTGACCCAGAGGTTCCTGCACTGCAAGCGCATCCCTTTACGTGTGGGCGTCTGTGCACACTCATAGTGAGGCGTGAGCCAAGGAGGACTCGTGCTTCTCTGAGTGTTTACTTTCCATGACCAGCTTTCAATCACACGTCATCTGCTTACTTGGAGGACAGACTTAGGGTTCTGACCCTCTGGGTTTCTGATTTTTATGAGAAAAATGTAATAAGAGCTGAAGAAGGATCACGGGGTGGCATTGGAGGTCTTGTAGACACAACACAAAGGGTCCGTGGGTGCAGAGAGGTCGACGAAAGGAAAGCCCACCAGCTTTTGTTTTACCTGCTTGCTTGATTTTATCCTTGCATGACATTGGACTTAGGCCGTAAAATTATGAGACTCGAATCCATTAACAAGTGTCGGAAGTTTAATGGAGTGTCTGGTGTGGTCAGTAAGCGCCCATCAACAGAAGTGACCGCAGAACCTTGGTTGCTTTTAAATGGTGAGGATAAAGAAGCTGTCTGCCATTTGGGATGAGCACTAGCGTATTTAAAAAAAAAGTCAGGAAAAGTCATACAAAGACTATTAGTACTGATATTTAAACTGGCCTACTAATGACACTGGAGCTCTGTAACCAGTCCCCAAGTAAGAATGTTGGATGCCATAACTCCAAGACTACCAGGGACTTTGAACGTGGTTTCCTCTTACTAAAATGACTTCATTCATATCAGTTGTTGGTTTAGTTTTAATCCAACCATGTTACAAATGTGAGGTGGAACATTTCATCTTGTCTTTTGAAAACCCCAAAGAAATTGGTAGCAAAAGCAGCAGTGTAGCCACTGACCACCATCCCAACAGTGACTCACGTCCGTCTCAGGAGCCCCTGGGACGGGGAGCCTCAGGCAGCTGTAATGGACGGGCTTTTTCCACTGACCGAGACCTTCTCCCTGGTGTGATCACAGGTAGCAAGCTCAACAGGGCCACTGTTCCAAGGGCCTGTGGGACCAGGCCTTCCGTGCCTCCAGGCCCTTTCCTTCAGCTGCCATGTGGTTCATGCCGTGAACATCCCCAGGTGGAGGCCAGTGGTCTGCTACTACTCCACAGTGCCCTGGACAAGCCCCACACACAGAGCTGACTGGCCCCCAATGTCAAGAGGGCCACGTGGAGAACCACTCTCAGGGATAAGCTCGTGGCTCACCCCAAAGATGAACAGGCCCCACGCGTCTGTCTGATGCCCATCAGGCCAGAATCCCTGAATTCTGGTGCCTGCCGGACAGTCTGCCTGGAAACTGCTCCACTGCCTCCTCCCACCCCCAGCCCACCGATCCAGGCTTCTCTCAGCCCACCCTGCACACTGGGACTCCTCCCAGGCGTCAGAGGCAGTTGGAGGCACACCGTCCACCCCTTACGTCGCTGCCACTGGCTTTGCAGGGGCCGCTCCGTTCACCCTGCTCACCGGACTTCAGAGAAAACTATTGGGATTGAGGCCAAAGAAAAGCGTTAAGCAACGTCCGGGGCATGGAAAGGCATGGAGCAGGGCTGGCCGAGCTGGCCTCCAAACCTCCACCCACCACTGCCCGGCCACGAAGTTAGGACCAGAGGCTCAGAGCCCTGCTGCCCTCAGCGAGGCCAGGAGCGGGAGACCCCAGCTTCCCCAAGGGGTCAGTGACCACTCGCCAGCAAAGCCTTCCCATGCCGCCCTGGGAGGCGTCTCCTTTGCACCCAATCTCAGTCTTTTAGGTTTTGGCAACAAGCCCAAACTGTTTCTTAAATCACTGCTGAGAATCAAAGGGAACAAAGCCAAAGGAAAGTGAAAATAAATAAGAAAACACACCAAACAAAACTCCTCTCCAGCTCTGGGGCATATCTGGCTCTCAGGGGGCCAGCTAGCAAAACTGGACTTACTCTGAGCCTCCACCTGTCTGTAAAAGCGGAGGGACAGTCCGGGAGAACAGAGTCCTGAGGAGGACTCAGCAGCCTCAAAGCAGCCTCAGTGTTCAGTGAGGGTCCCTTCCCTGGACAAGTGGGTAACTGACCTTCCAGTCCTCCCCTGGTCGCTGTCCCAGGGACCTGTGCAGACAAGATGGACTCTGAGGTCTTTCCCCTTTGGTCAGTGGTGGAGAAAGACAGACCCCGGCCCGCCTCCCCCTCCCTCTTAAGGCAAATTCCAGAAAGTGCTAAGTGAAAATCCACTGACGGCGTGAGGAGGTCCAGCTGCCCCTGACAAAGTCAATCAAGCCCTGGACTTAGTATCTAAGCTGCCAATTCCGCAGCCAGACCAGCTGGACGATACGTTTGCCGATTTTAGAGGAGGATCAAAGGCGTAGCCAGGCCTACGCACCCAGGCTGGACTTGGGATGCTCGCGGGGCAGGGCACCTCCCCCAGGATGGCCCGAAGCTACCGCACGTTCTTCACACACCTGTCTCTGCGGCTAGGCTGGTAGGAAACCAGGTGAGCGTCCATTTTGTTTGAATTCCATGCATTTTTTAAGTCAAAAATGAAACAAATAAAAAGATCGGAGCTGGAGAAACAGCCCATTCCTCTCCTCTTCTCTTCCAAGACCACCCACCACAGCAATAAGAGCACCTCAAAAGCAAGAATGCTCCCACAGTCCCACAACCGAGCAGGAAACGGGCGTCTCTCGCCAGTCAGGAATCCAGGAGTACGCCATGCCAGCCCAAGCCAACCTGGAGGACCAGAGTCGGCCACATGCAGGACCGCCAAGCCACCGCCGGCACGGATGCCGCTGGGCCTTCATTCCCATCCCAAGCCCAGCCGGAGCAGTCACCGACCCTTCCACCCAGAAGAGCAAGTGGGATTTCACGCAGGGTGTGGCGTCTCTAACCTGCTCAGGGCTGCGCAGGCGGATCCTCCTTCACAGCAGCCCTGCCACCAGCGTTAGAAAGGCCCAGATTCTCCACCTCTGGAAAGGGAAGGAGGGAGAGAGAAAGGAAAGGAGAGGAGGAAGCGAGAGCAAAGAAGGAAGGAAAGATGGAAAGGAGACAGGGAGGGCGGGAGGCATGAGAAGGGAGTATAAAAGGCAAATTAAGAAAGATATTTCTTAATAGAAACTGAATTTTCTTTGTTTCCTAGAAAATCTGTAATTAAACTGTAGTGGAGACCACAGCTCAGGAATTGTGCACACACCGTGTGTGTGTGTGTGTGTGTGTGTGTGTGTGTGTGTGAGTGTGTTGGGTAAGGAGATTATTACCATCCGGGGGGCTGGGTGCATTGTCCCCAGTCAGCAAAGAATCCAAGAGCAGGAGACAGAGACAGCAAGCAAGCAGCAGGTGTGTGGCACAGCAGTGCAGATCCAGGCAGACTTCTCTGAGGAGAAGGGCTGGGAGTCCAGAGGGGAGTCTTGGCCTGCTCTCCCCTAGTCTCTGGAACCCCTCCTCTCCTTACCTCCTCCCTGTCCTGCCTACTCCTCACGGTTACTGACCGGTGCCCCCTCTGTCCTCGCGTCTGATTTAGTTTTTCTATTACTTAGGAGCCCGAGTTTAGAAGTGTCTGGCTGGGTCTCCACTCCTGTCCACGAGCACTGTCCTCAGGCAGGAGCTGACCTCGCCAGGAGACCCTCCCTGCTGCTCTGTTCTGGTCCTGCTGGACCCCTGCCTGGCCACGCTGCCCTGGCTGTCCTGCCCTGGCTGCCCACGCCCTTCTGCACCTCCATCAAGGCCACGTGATGAAAGTTGTAAGTACCAAGAAACCACAAAATGAAGGGCACCAGGAGAGCTTGGTGGCCCCGATTGATGCTGACTACGTCATTTTGGGTACTCTGAGTGTCACGTTTGCATCTTCAATGTCCCCTGAAGCCTTGGGTGAGCAAGGCTGCGTCCCCAGGCTGTGGCACTACTGGAAGGTGGTGGGACCCCAGGGTGGAACCGGGTGGGGGCAGTCAGGTTGATGGGCGTGCCCTTGAAGGGGTGCTGGGCCTGCCCCTCCTTGCTCTGCTTCTGGCTGCCCTGGGACGAGTGGCCTCCTGGCCACATGCTCAGCCCTGATGCGCTGCCTGACCACAGGCCCACAGCGAGGTGGCCTAGGGAACAGGGTCTGAAACCTTGGACATCCTGAGCCGAAGAAACTGCCCTCATTTATGTGGTTCTCTTAGGCCTATGGTCCCAGTGACCGAGGCTGGCAAGCACCCTGAGATCCCAGCATTAGGACAACAAGAAGGTAAAAGGGCCAGGAGGTCCAGGAGGACCGTGTTCCAGCTGGAGAGACCAGTCCCTGCAAAGGCCCTGTGGCAGGATGCATGTGCGGTGCTCAGGGCTTTGTCTCTGGAGTTTGTTCTCAGCCTAGAGAAAGGCTGTCCGGAGGCAGGTGACTGGGGGAGGCTGTCAGCGCAGTGCTGAGGGTCTGGGTCCGCTTCTGCCCAGTGCTCAGGATGGGCAGGTGAGGGGCTGGCCCAGGAGGAACCAGGTGAGGGGCTGATCCTGCAAATCAGCGAGGCACGGGACCCCTGCCAAGACTGCTCTCTCCTGTGAGGTGTGTGGCTCGGTGCTCTAAGTCGCTCTGCCCGATGCTCCCGTCCCAGGTGACTGTCATTTCAAGGGCTCCTTCCTGGCCCCATGCCAATAGAGACGTGCGTGCATTCCTCCTTATATTAAATTTCATAAATGTGGGAGGGCGAGGAGGAGACTTGTACCAGTAAGCACATCTCTACAGATGAATTCTTCTTAGTATTCACCTCTGGGCGGAGGAGCAGCCTCTGTGTCACATGAGGAGGTAATGAACCTGCAACGCAGTGCCTCTGCCCCTGCCCCATGCCCGCCTCCAGCCCCGGGTCTCCCTGCCAGGAGCGAGGAGCGGCCCAGAGCGTGGCAGCTCGGCGGCTCTTACTGAGTCGAGTGCTGCAGCTGCACCCGCCCACCTGTGGCCACCCTGCTCCCAGACACCAAGGCCAGGCTTCTCCTCCCAGGTGGCCCTCCCCCTCCACCAGGAGGCCAGCGGGCTCAGTCCCTTGGGGGTTCAGACCGGGCTCCTCCAGGACCCTCTCCTGACCTGAGAGTGCCTGGGGTCCAATGAGCAGCCCAGGGGACTGCACTGTGGGGACGAGGGGACCCAGGGGAGGTGGGAGTGTGAGCCGGAGGTGTCACCAGGATCGCATGGCTCTGCAGACAAAAACTACTTTGCTGTTCATTTTATTTTGATCAACACGCATTGACTGTTCATATTTTTTGTGGGGGCAGGTACCAGAGATAGGGCTCAGGGGCCCTCCACCACTGAGCCACGTCCCCAGACCTATTTTGTATTTTATTTAGAAACAGGGTTTCTCTAAGTTGCTTAGTACCTCACTTTTTGCTGAGGCTGGTTTTGAACTCGCGATCCTCCTGCCTCAGCCTCCTGAGCTGCTGGGATTACAGGTGTGCAGCACGGCGCCTGGACAACTGTCATATTAACAGAGTTCAGTGTGATTCTTCAGCATGTGCACACGGGGTGCTAATCAAACCCCCCACCTACCCATCTCTCCTAGTTACAGCTCTAGAACCAGGCAGCATTTTTAGCCTCCACATGGGAGAGAAGGTATGAAACATCTGCCTGGGCCTAGCTCATCTCACCCTGCAACGTCCTCCAGCCCCATCTGTTCTGTGGCAAGTGACAGGACTCCGTTCTTGTTCATGGCTGAATAGTACTTCACTGTGCATCTGTGCACACGTGTGCCTTCATGTGCTGATAGGCACCTGCGAGGATTTTAATTTCCCTCCCAGTGCAGTGGTGCCATGCAGGAGTCCCAGGGTGAGGTTGGCATGGGCTGGTTCTCTGTGCATGTCCACTTCTTGGGCAGGTGCATGGAAGAGCTGGGGCTGGGGTCCCAGCTGCTGGACTGTCCAGGTGAGAGCAGATGTAGGGCGGTCAGCCTGGTGCCTGTGGGCGTGCGCTGGAGCTGCAGCTAACGGGATTTGGTAGGGGGTCGGATGGGGAAGAGCTAAACCTACTGCAGCCTAACTTGACTTCACGGCCTCTTCGCGTGTGACTTCCCTCCCTTCCACTCCCTCTCTTCCCTCCTTCCCCCTTCTCCAGTCACTGTAGATGCCACATCTCTGTGCAGGACACAAGGCTCAGCCAGCCCTTCAGCCTGGGCACTCATTCTTGTCTCTGCCTGGGTGAATCCTCTCCTGGATCCTCCTCCCTCTCTCCCTCCTCCTCCTCCCCCTCCTCCCCCTCCCCTTCCCTTCCCCCTCCTCCTCCTCCCCCTCCCCCTTCCCTTCCCCCTCCTCCTCCTCCCTCCTCCTCTTTTTCCTTCTTCTCTCCCTTCCCCACCCCCTTCCTTTCCCCCTCCTCCTCCTCCTCTTCTTCCTCCTCTCTCCTCCTCGCACGCCTCCCTTTCCCCTCCCCTGGGTGTGCATCCTCCTTGGAGGAACAGGCCCAGCAGTCTGCTGTAGAGATAAACAAGAGACCAGCATTTCTGCCTTCTCTTCTCCCTCAGCCCCCAGGACAGGATTTGGCTGCTTTCCCGGACGATAATCCAGATGGGAGGGAGGCCCTGGAGCTTTGTGGTGATTTCTCTGAGGTTGAAAGAATTGGAACACAGAGCTAGAGTTTGGCCAGTACCCACGCTCTGTTAAATAAGAATTAATAGGGAGTTTTAAGGGACCCTTGGGGCACGTGGCAGACACCAAGTTCTAATGGGCTTAATTAGAGCTGGTATCCGGGGTGCTTGGAGCAGGGCCGTCTGAGCGGTCTGGGGGTGGCCCGCACGCAGTGAGCAGGCCAGGCCTGAAGTAAGGAGCCGTGCTCTGCTCTGGGTGCAGCGGAGCTGGGGCCTCCTGACGTCAGCCCTCCCCCGTCACGGGGACGCCATCTCAGCTCCTCCAGGTGGCCGTGTATGCAGACCCTGGGGAGCACGGCGGAGCTCGGGAAGTCATGGTCATGACAGCTCCCATGGCCACCGCAACTGGTTCTGCGGTAGAGAAGCTGGGGGCTCTGAGCCCCCTGGACCCTCCACTCAGCTTGACGTTCCCTGAGCCTCCGTTTTTCCTGTTGCTGGGACCCCGTGGAGGCCGCGTGACTTCAGAACCACCAGCACCCAGGGTCCTGGCAGCCTGAGCTCCTCGGGGGCTGTCACAACTGCTGCCCCTCAGAGGCCAGTCCTTGGGTTTGAGGAGCTTTCCCAGGCCGTCCCTCTGGGGAGCCCTTGGGGACCATTTGGGTCCATGTAGGTGACCCTAGCAGGCAGTGCTGCCAGGTAGCCCGTGGAGCAGACTCAGCGGGTGAGAGCCATCACAGGCTGGCTGTGACCCAGGCGGCTCTGCATCGAGACGGGTGCTGGGAACGGATCCTTGGGACAGGTGGGGCTGGGGACGGCCAGGCGACTGCTGTTCCTACTGCAGGACACTCCCGGAGACCTTCTGCAGAGGGGGAGAAGACACCCTGTGAGAGCCCACAAGACTCCCGCCAGCATCACAAATCCCGTGCTGTGTGTCAGGCAGAGCTTGCAAGACGGGACAGTCAGTCATAGTGGGATGGCTCAGGGAACATCCTCCAACCACGTGCTCCCTGGTCCCTTCCAGACGGTGCAGTTGCACCTTAGCCAGTGGAGTTGAAGTGGAGGTGAACCATGGAGTTAGGGGGAAAGCCTTTGCTTTTCAAATGCACCATCTCCTGTTTTTTTCCTATGTTGGACAAAACTGTGATGGCTAGAACTGCTGCAGCCATCTTGTGACTATGAGAAAAGAGTCCAGAAATACCAAAGCTCTTGGTCCAGATCGCACTGAGCTTCTCAACCAGTGCCCAGACTATCGACTCCAGCAGTGCTTATTATACCACAAACATGTGCTTTGTTTACATCAACTCATGTGGTCAGGTCTTCTGTTAGTCACGGACAAAAGCGTCGTGTGAGACACGAGATGACATCTTCATTTACACTTACGATATGAGTGTGATCTCCTTCGAGATGTGAAAGGTGGAAGCTGGGAATGCAAAGGGCCGAGCCGGCCTCCATGCCTGCAGAAGGCGGCATCCACTGCGTGCTGCTGTCCTGCTGATGCTCCTTTCAATCTTTAAATCCTTAAAGTATCAATTTCCACTGTGCATAATTTTTTTAAATGTCAATAAATGGAATCATCCCACTTTCAAGAAGTCACCACTGAACTTGTTTTTTGATAATTTCCTTTATACATTCCATCTGCAAAGTGTGGTGCAGTAGAGTTTGTATTAAACACACACACACAGGTGCTCTCTCCCAACAATATTGTAACTCCTACAGGTTACAGTCCAAGGTTTATTCACAGAAAGAGTGAATTCTAGTTCCTTCCCGGCTGAAGAAACAAGGGTGCAGCTGTGTGCCAGGCATTGTGCTCTGCTGTCTGCGAGCGCGAGTGGAAGTCTCTGCAGCAGACCTCTGTCCTCATTGGCTGAGCTTTACCTCTCCAGTGGCCTCTCTGTACCCAGCTCCCTGTCTCATGATCCTTTGGCAGAACCCAAACTAGGACATCTGCTGAGGCTGAATTGGGAGAACAGATGGTTTTGAGTTGGAAAACGAAGAGGTAGCAGTTTATCATCTTTTCTCAGATGACTTGTACCAGTGGAGGAAGGTCTAGCAGGGGAGGGAAAGAGTCACAGGTGGGACAGCAGTGACAGTTGCAGGTCACCAGGACTGTTGGCAGGGGCACAGGAGGTGGTCTGCACAGGATGAGTTCAGGGGCAGGTGGGAGCTAGAGAGCCGGCTGTGCAGACAGAGGCTGGGGTCTGGGGGGAGCTGGGGAGACAGGCAGGGCACAGAGGCGGGGAGAGGGGGTCCTGAGCTGGACAGCTGGAGGACGTGGCCACAGAGCACGGGACACTGACCTGAGGACGAGGTGGGGAGCACTTGGGAGGATGCAGCCCTGGGGTGGTGAGAGTTCCCAGGGCCAGGCAGCAGCTGTGGCCCCGCAGGACACGCTGGGCAAGCAGGAACGGGTGTGGGACGCGCCCCTGAAGTCCAGGAGGGGAGGTGGGCTTCCTGCTGCGGTGCCACCTGCCTGGCCCTGCAGTCTCTCCCCACGTTGCTTGGTGACTCTGCAGCACTAGCAGTGCCCCCCCAAGGTTTGGGTGTCACACCTGATGTGCTTTCTTCCTCCCTGGGAAACGGACTCAAGCAACCACCCTGAGTGTGTGTGAGTGTGAGTGTGTGTGTGTGCACAGGAGCACGTGTCTAGGTGGGAATCACATGCATGTGGGCATGGTGTCAGCACAGCAGCTGGTCGGCTGGTACACTAGGAGAGAAACCCTCAGGGACCCTGCTCACCCCTGGGCTCAAGCACGGTGACACGGAGAGGCAAGAAAGCAAGGCAGGAAAATGTCGAAGACGCTTTTTCCTGATAAAAATGCCACACACACACACACACACACACAGCACACACACGCTTCAAGCACACGCATTGCCCCTTCGCAGGCGCCCCTGCTTGAGCGTCTATCAGCAGCGCCACCGTGGCACAAAGAGGCCCCTGCACGACCCTCCTCGCCCCCCCCCCCCCGCAAAAGGGACTCCTGCCCACCCAGCTCCATGTCGCACGCTGGTCTTCCCCATGGTCCCAAATCCCCGGTGACGGCCCTGGGGTCCTTCTGGATGCATGATGCGTGGCCCCAGGGATGCACCGCCCCTTCTCCCGGCTAAGAACAGGCACGGGTGCGGGGTGTCTTCCGCAGCTCTGTTTGGCCCGGTCCTGGTCCCGCTGGCCTCACTACAGCAGCATGAGGAGCGGAAGGCTCAGTGGTCCCAAGTGGCGGTGCCAATCGCTGGGGTGTGAAGGCCAGAGGCACCCGGGACTCCGGCCAGTGCCTGCAAAAGCAGCAGTGCATGACACACCAGAGAAACCCCGAACAACCGTGAATGGGCCCCCCTGCAGACGTCCTGCCTCCTGACGACAGCCCACGGTAGAACCTGCATCACTTCCCAGAGACTTCTGGGGAATGACAACCGGCCTTCTAAATCCTGCCGGCACAGGCTGCTGAGTGATGTTTCCCCAAGTGCATTTCCCTGTTGGCTGGTGGACCCTGAGGGTGGAAGACCATCCTGGAAGAAATGGGTTTGTTTTCACAAGGAAAGGCTTCACATGCTCCAGAGAGTCTGGAGGGTGTTGCTCTTTTGCCTCGTTGGTGACCTTTGGTTTGGACACCACCAGCGTGTTGGTCGCAGCGCGGTGTGACGGAGGGAGAGGGCAGGTCCTGGACCAGGTGTCTCCCGTGAGACGTGGTGCATCCTAACCTACACGCGACTCTTCAAGCCTGCACCTGCCCAGGGGACATCCTGCCTCCAGGACCGCATCCAGCCCTGGGGAGCCCAGGGTCCGGCGTGCCAGATGGCATGGCCGTGCCCAGTGAGCACGGACAGCCCACTTTCACGAGCGAATGGAGACAGCCTGCCGTGAGCACAACTTTCCATTTGGAAAAGGAAAGAGAACCTCATTCATTTTGATGATGGATTTGGTCCCTCTCGGAACCCAAGGGCAAAATTCAAACAGAGCAAGATGTCTTTCAGGAAGCAACAGCTGGGACATGCCTGGTGGCGGCAGCTGGGATAACATACTCACTGCTAATTGATTGCAGGGTCACTCCTGGAACCTGCAAGCTGAGCTCACCCCAGGACCACAGGCATCGGAAGGGATGACGGGCGGCCGTGTATTCTCTCTCACCCTCGAAGGCTAAGAGGACCAGATGGCCAGCCACCATGGGTCCCCTGTTCCTTCCTGGATTTCACTGGTTCATGGTGGAGCAATGCTGGGTGGGTGTTTGACGGCCGGACTCTGCTGTGCCCCCACTCTGTGCATGGAGATGAAAACAGATGGCCTCTGGATTAACCATGGTTTATTTCTTCTGTACTGTGTTGCTGAAAGTTCTGAAATGATATCCACACGGCCAAGGCGACCCAAGCTGAGATGGGGTGATGCCGTGGGTGGTCCCAGGGCTGCTGTGAAGGTGGGGTGGAGGTCACTGGACCTCCAACTCCAGCCTCCTGGGGACTCCAGGGCAGACATGCATCCTCATCAGAAAACCAGCTGTTACGCCAGAGTTCATAAGTGATCCACTTATTATTAGTGTTAAAGTAAAACAAGTTTGCATTTTCCAATGCACGAAGAGGAATAAAATCAAATTCGTGTAGCTAGATGTTCCTCAAGGGCTCATACTGTGTTCTGGGCTCATCGACTCCACTTTGCCCTCTCCCAGCAGATCTGAAGTCCTTAATACATAGACTTCTGGTGAAATAAGCTTCCCCTACACCTGCCCCAAGACTAAACACTTCGTTAGTTATGTGACCTTTGGCCTGATGCTTATCTCGGTTCACTGAGGGACCCACCAGGAGAGTAGGACAGAATTTTTTTTTTTTAATTTTGTAATCTCCAAATGAGAATAAAAATTGTGGCCTTTGATTTCACAAATGGGCCTCTGTGGGATCATATTAAATATGAATATTTTCACAGAACATTGACCTCAGAGAAGCCACTTAGTGACCAGGGTGGACCAAGACAATAAATTAACTTCCTAATCATGTCTGAACCCAGACAAGGACAAACACTTGCCAAGCCAAGAAATCCCAAGCGTCCTCCTCTCTGGGTGACCTGGGCAGCCTTGCTCCTGCCCCTGCCCAGTTGAGAGGGAAGCAGTTGCTTCCAGGGGTCACTCCCGCCTGCCCAGGCTTCTTGGCACAGAGACCCCAGCATTTCTGAACCTCACAAGTTTCCCAGCAGCATTGAATCTGGTACTTGGCCCTCCCCAGCTCCCTCTTGTTGCCATACCCCCAGCTCCTCATGACACACAGAGAGAGACAAAGGCAAGTCACCCGCCACTGGGGCCTTCTTCCCTACCTGTGTTGGCAGAGGGCGTGGACACGGGGTTGATACCAGGAGACTGGTAATGCTGGCAAAGGGAATTCCAAAGTTGAAGAAGTAGTCCTGTTTAAAACTATTGCCATTGTCAAGTCCTTGGCAAAAGTGAAGTGGAAAAGAAAACTGATGTGTAAAAATCATCGGGCACATCATGTATTATGGAGGTCTGTCGGGGGCCGCGGACCCCACTCCGGCCTGAAGGCTGAAAAGACTGTACCCTGGCACTAAGCCGGGGCATCATAGACTGCAACATCAAGGACTGGCACGAAGCCGGGGCAACCTGGTTTGCAACATATGGCTGACGCTGCCGAAAGAACTGGCCCCGGCACTAAGCCAGCAGCTGATAAACTGGCCCCGGCATTGAGCCAGGGCCAGAAGGAACTGCTTTGATTGGACAAAAGTGACTCGTGCTTGCACACGCCCTTTAGCTGCTCTGATTGTATTATATTGTAATCTTGCTCTCCCCGCATATTCTGTAACCTGATTGGCTTATAATTCATATAAATATGACCGTGACTTCCTAGTAGAGGTAGAGAAAAGAGAAACCATGGTTATCTAATAATAAGGTCCTGATTAAACTGCTGAAGGAAGTTTCCTGTGTCGTGCTTTCTTGCGGGCGAGGGACGCGACAAGTGGTGCCGAAACCCGGGAATTCAGAACCTTCAGCGGTCAGGGGGTGCACCGGTAAGCCCCACAGGTAAGTGGGGTCCACATATAGTGGGACGCTCCTCTGTAGACATAGAGAGAGCGGGGATTAATCCCACAGGTAAGTGGGACGCTCCATAGAGAGAGCGGGGATTGACGCTCCTCTGTAGACAAAGAGAGAGCAGGGATTTACTTTACATAATTTTGCTTTCGCTTTCATTCTGCTGGCTCTGAACACTGCTTTTGTTATGGGCAATTCTCCATTTAGTTCGTTAGTACAGCCTTTGGATTTAGTACAGCCTTTAGATATTTTGTTGCGCTCTAAAGAGCTCAAGGTCAAACACAGTACTTTACTAACATTCATAGAAAGAATTGATAAAGCGGCTCCATGGTTTGCTGTCTCTGGGAGCTTGACTCCTGCTAGTTGGGATAAGTTGGGAAAAGATTTGGATTTCCTTCAGGAGCAGGGACAATTGGAGAAAGGGGTGATACTGCTATGGAAATTAATAAAAGGATGTATTCTTGCTGGTAGATGTCAGGAAGCTATTCATAAAGGACAGGAAGTTCTTGAACAACTACATGAGGAGAAGTCCGAGGATTCTATGAGTACTTCCAGTAAACATAGTGCAGGAGAGCAGGTTTATGGAACTATTCCAAAGAGGAGACTGTACCCAGATTTAAAAGCCCTCAGAACACCAGAAGATACAGGGGAGTCAGAATCAGACGGTGATGAGAAAGTAAAAGAGCTAACGCAGCACTTACGGAAGGTGAAGATAAAAGAAGGGGGAACTAAGAGGCAAAAAGATTTTAGACAAAAGGACTATGAGGAAGAACAGAAGCCAGCTCTAGCCTATGATCCTCCCCCATATGTGGGAGGGGTTCCAGGCACGGGTAGAGCTTTTAACTCTGCAGCTTGGAGGGCTGCCCATGTAGAGTTGAGGTTTGCCTGTCCTGTATTCCAGGACAATGATGGGGGAAGACATCAGGAACCCATAGAATTTAAAACGATAAAGAATATAGCAGAATCTGTCCGCACTTATGGTGTGGATGCTGCTTTTACTATCGCCCAAATAGAGGGGCTCAATAGATTCTGCATGACCCCCTCGGACTGGGCCAGTTTAGTGAAAGCTTGTGTTTCCCCAGGTAAATATTTAGACTGGAGAGCCTTCGTGTTAGAGGGGGCCAATGAACAGGCTGCACACAACCAAGCTATGGACAAACCTGCCTGGGATGTGGATATGCTTCTGGGGCAGGGTAGATTTGCCAATCAGCAAACAGGCTTTCCATTAGAGGTTTATGAACAAATTAATAAGATCTGCATTGCTGCCTGGAAAGCACTTCCTAATAAAGGAGAGGTGCGAGGTAACTTAACAAAAATTGTCCAAGGCCCCACAGAAGCTTTTTCAGATTTCGTGGCTAGAATGGTAGATGCAGCAGGGAAGATCTTCGGGAATGCTGATGCAGCTATGCCTTTAATTAAACAATTAGTATATGAACAATGTACAAGAGAATGCAGAAATGCTATTAATCCATTTAAAAGCAAAGACATAGAGGCATGGATGAAAGCTTGTAGAGAAATAGGTGGCCCATTAACAAATTCAGGCTTAGCTGCTGCCTTCCTTCGCATGGAAGGACTATTAAAGGCTTTATTAAAGGCTAATGGAGCACCTTTAGAGGTTTCCTCAGCTAGGAAGTTTTTAAAAGCTGTAGAAGACAAAGCCCCTTGGTTTTTAGATAAGGGCTTGTTGGATCAAGAGAAACTATCACAAGAGACAGAAAAAGGCCCCCCTCCTGATCCCTTCCACGCAGCTCTATGGCCACCTAGGGAGGGAACACCCATGTCCTTGAAGCAGTCCTCCCCCTAGGCAGAGATCTCAGCAGCTCCATTCCTCAAAAGTAGTAAGAAATAATGTTTTGTGATTTTCTGCATTCAAACCTAACCTGATTTCTCAACCAGAAAGAAAAAGGGTTAAAAAAGTCCTGGGTGATCCTCCCTCCCCCCTGCCTGGCCTTGCTGAAGCCTGCATTGGAATGTAAACTGCAACAGTCTCAGCGGGAAAGGGGGGTAACCTGAAGATAAGAAAAAGAAAACAAAAGGGTATCTGTTTTAAATTTCTGGACTGCTACACAGAATTAACTCATTTTCCAGCATTCTTGTTTTGTTTTGTTTTTCTTTAATGCTGTATTTTTGAGCTCATAATTCTGATCTTGCATACCTAGGTTAATGATTTTTTTTTCTCTTTTTGATCAGTTCTATTTTTTATTCAACTAAAGTTTTTGAACATCTGTTACATTGCAATGGAGATTCACCTATAAAGTTACAAGGCCTTTGATTTTGTGTTATTTGTATGTCGTGCTGTCTGGTGTCATGTCTTGTCTGCATCAAAACTGAGTGCTCCTAAAATTAAAATTTAAAAATGGATCCAAATACTTTTATTCACGTGATTTAAAAGGGTTCAATTTAAATTGAGTAAACTAATAAAAGTGACATGTCTTTAAAAATAACTTGCAAGTCTCTAGGTGGTCAAACTAATGAAATGTTGAAAAACAATGTCTAATATCAATTGTTTCTAGGACTTTTCTTCAACAGGAAAGAGACAGCAAATACTGTTCAGGACACCTGCCTGCTTTCTTGGTTTTTACAGAATAAGTAAATTAGAGTTAACATATATGGGATTACTTAAATGTGTTTGTAGAGACATCTGATTAATTTACAAAATTAAAATGCTCATTGTTAAATAACATCAAGTACTCTTAACTCCTTAAATTCCATGGAGTATCATACTTAAACATTATTGGTGTTTTCATAGGTTGGTAAATAAAAGGGTTTAAACTTGCTTTGTGTCATCACTAAACTAAAAACAAGGTTACTAAGAGTTATGTCTTAACAAGTACAATTCTATATACAAAGGGTTCTAAAGGTTTCAACTGTGTTTCAATTAGAGTACTATAAACAACAAAATATTTAATCTTATTAAAAATAGAGCAATTTATCTAAATTCAGAAATTTCATAAGAGTTGTTTCAGAATGTGAACAAAAAGGGGTCAACAGGTAGGAAAGAGAAAATAAAAGGGTCTGGGTATGGAAATATATTTAGTAAAAGGGAAAAGGAAATGTTTCTGGGTAAGAAAGTGCTTGTGTGATGAAATACATGAGGGTCTAAGTAAGTGCTAAGAAAGTCTATGTAAGTAAAGGGCAAGTTTCAACATGTTTGTGTGAAACTGAGTTGGTTGTGTGTATGTGAGACAGCTAAAGCTATTAAAGGTTTTTCCTAAGGTGAAATACTAATGTTCTGATATACACCAAAGTTTAATCTACATGGTAAAATGACATGGTAAAATGGCAAGGATTTCTTAGAAACACTAATTTACTCTTAACTTTGTGTCTATTAAGTTTTATTCTTTAGAACAATTAGTCTTAAAAATTGGGGTTTATACAATTATGGTTAAACAACTGTTAGAGTATTGTACTATGTTACAGAGTCTACATTTTTCTTTAAAAACTGAATTTGGTAAGATAAAAGTGTCAAGGTAATTATGAAATGGTCACTAGTTGTATATGAGATGTGTTCATATTTTTCAGGTACACAAGTTTTTAAAGCAAGGAATTTATTAAGTTCTGCTATTCTCCAGATTAAACTTGTCTGTAATGGTAATCTTAAACTTATAAAGAGTAAATTTTAATTGGGGATTTATTTCTATCGTTTAATGTTCTATTATGGGACATATTATCAGTAAGGTATATGTAACATTGGTTACTTATTTCACTGAGATAAAAATTTAAATGTAAATATATATCTAAGAGTTAGTGACAGCCTGATTTGTTTAAAGGTTCATATTGTAGAAGGTAAAAGCATTTTGCTACACACACACAAAAAAAGTTAAAAGCTCTCTCAGCCTTTCTTTGATTGATTCCTGTTTTGGATATAATGTTAGACTGTGTTAACTGATGTTTATATGAACTCAGAAATCAATATATATAAACTTCTTAAAATGACATTTAAGAAAGAGTATAATGCATTATAGCAAAAATGGGACAACAATGACTGAGATTGGGGTCCCTGACTTCATGACTGTAGCATGCCTGGTTCCTGGAAGTGTTCCTATGTAGGAGCACAAGATGCCTAACTGCTGTGGCAGTAACCTCCCTGGGGAGGCTCTGTACAGGAGTCCTATCAGCTCTTACATTGATATCAAGCACACAGTTCTTGGGCAGAAAGAAATTGTTTTGCTAGATAACCAGTGTTTCATCAGTTCCCTTCTCTAGTTCCTGCCCACCTTACAGTAACTTTGGACAGTGAACTTCTTTGAGAACTACACAGAGTTCCTAACATTGCACTTTGCAGTTGTGAGAAAAAGTTATGTAGATGGTCTAGTCTCTGTAACTCTCCTAAAAACAAAGAATAATGCTTACATAGTCTTTAACTTAATAATAAGACATGTATAAATGTTGCTAACATAACTCTTTAGATCTACATTTCCATCAGAGAACAGAGCTCCATCTGATCTCAGCTTAATCTTCAAAATCTGTGTTTATAAACCTTTATTTTCTAATACTCCTTTGACCCTCACTGAACTTAAAAATTTGGTCATGCTGGTCATGGCAAAAGGGACAAAAATTAGTTGTAGAATTAGAACACTTAAGATTTGTAAGGAGCCACACCTTACCTGAGATAAGGCTCTGCCTCCCACCTTACTGCATGTTAAAGTGACTCCAAAATAAGTCAGACTTCAGCTTATTTAAAGTTATAATCAAAAGATTGTTTTTTTTTGTTGTAAAATTACTATGATCTCAAATAGGGAATATAATGTGGTTCTCAGTCAAAATTCAAAATAGCTATTATACAAGCAGAATATATTTTTACTCTTACTTATTTCATTTTGTAAAACTGTTACCTATTAATGTTTTGCAGAAGTAGCTGCTTCAAGAACACGCAACCTAGGTAACTTGTGATAATAAGCCATCACCTAACAAATAGTGGTAACAGATACCAAAACAAATAGTGGTAACTTCCAGAACTAATGCAGACTCCAGTTAGATAAAAGGGTAAATAACTGTAAAGTTATGGACATTAAAGTTAAAGCCCAGTACTCTTACTTTATGACTGGTGAGACTGGCTTGCTGGATGATTAAGATCAAACTTAGAGATTGGAGTACAGAAGGCAAGATACACCAGTATTTGGATCTTTTGCCCTCAGTCAGCCTGAACCCAGGGAATAAGAGGACTTCTCTAAGGAGCACTTAAGGTGTTGTAAACGGTAGGTGCCATCAATCCTAACAACAAGGTTTCATCTTTATTTACTCAGTTACAAAATTTGATTTTGGGCCATTCTGCACCCTTTTATCCTGTACATATAAGAGCTCATACGGCTCCCCCTGGACCTATTGTTGAAGGAAACGCAAGGACAGATGCCGCTACCTGCACAATTTGTTTTCTTTCTTCTCTTGACAGTGCTTGAGACTTTCATAATAAGTTTCATGTTAACTCCCAAACACTTCATAAGCGCTTCTCTATTCCTCGAGCAAAAGCGAGACAGATTGTCTTAGATTGTTCTCATTGTGTTCCATTTCATCATCTCCCTTCTTTTGATGTTAACCCCCGAGGCTCGCGACCTCTTACGATTTGGCAAATGGATGTTACTCATATTGCAGAGTTTGGTTTCCTAAAATATGTTCATGTCTCAATAGATACTTTTTCTGGAGTTATGCATGCCTCTGCTTTGGCAGGAGAAAAAGGCCATCATGTCATCTCCCATTGCCTAGAGGCTTGGGCCGCCTGGGGCCTTCCATGCTCCTTAAAGACAGATAATGGGCCGGCCTACACTGGTCAACAATTCACCTCTTTCTGCTCCACTATGGGAGTGCAACTGACTCATGGCTTACCTTACAACCCCCTAGGTCAGGGAATCGTGGAGAGAGCTCATAGAAGGGTTAAAGAACTTTTACAAAGACAAAAAGGGGGAATAGGAGCAAGCTGTACTCCTAAAGAGCGTTTGTCTTTGGCTTTTTTTACCATTAATTTTTTAACTTTGGATGCACATGATAATTCTGTGGCTGACAGACATTGTTCGCCGCCTGCCCCCCCTTTTTCTATTTCTATTATCAAACAGTTCGGAAGTGATTTTAAATTGTTCTAATGACAATATTACCTGCCTGCTTTCAGAGTGTTGGAACGGTAGTGAATCTGTTGCTGTGATTGTAAAAGTACCCACCTTTGTACCTGTCCCAGTGGAGGTCAATCCAGATAATTTTCCGTTGGTGAACCTCTTCAGAGAAAAGAGAGACTTTGGCATTACTGCAGCCATAATAACTGCTATTGCTGTCTCTGCTGCTGCAGCCACTACCACTGCTCTAGCCATGACCAATCAAGTTCAAACAGCACAAACCATTAATCAAGTCATACAGCAAACTGCACAGGTGCTAGAATCCCAGGACCGCATCAACAGACATATCTTATCAGGGATCTTGGCGGCGAATCAAAGGATAGATTTACTACAAGTACAGTTGGATGAACTTTTCAACATTGCACAAGTTGGATGCATTGGGAATCATAAACACATGTGTATAACTCCAGTAAGATATGAAGAAGCAAAGAATCAAAGCCACTTGATTTCCGCCTTTCTTGCAGGCAACTGGTCCCTAGAAGCTGAGAAGATGATGAATCAACAATTATTGCAAATTGCGATTTTAAATGACACTCGTGTTGAGCCTGTTACTTTGAGTCAGTTCTCTAGCTGGCTCACCTCTGCCTTTAGTTATTTTAAAGAATGGGTTAATGTGGGGATCTTTGAATGTATTTGTTCTGCAGGTATTTGCCTTTGCCTTTGGTTTATTTGCAAGCTAAGAGTGCGTCAAGCACGTGAAAAGGCGGTGTTAATTCAAGCTGTGTTGGCCATTGAGCAAGGGGTGTCACCTTCTGTGTGGTTGGCTAATCTGACACGAAAATAAGTGGCATTTTTAGTATATCTCTGTTAAAGTTGGAATTGTCATTTACGCTAGGTGTCTGCAAGGTACTGCTGTTATTACTTTATACTTTTCTTTGGGGACTGTGTATTTACATACTACAGATTCCTTGCAGTAACTAAAGCTTTAATTGCCTTGTAACTTTCACCCTTAATCTTGAACTGTAACAATGATATTGGAGGAGATGAACTGTTACTGTGTACCTTGTGTTCATTATGGTGCCCCTGTATTGTACAGCATTGGCAAGTAGGGCGATTTTCCTATTTCAGGCCCTTGTGGTTGCACAAGCTGGATAAGCTCCCCCAAGTATGGTTTTCCATACCGCTATGACTTCATAGACGCAGGATGCGAGGCAAAGCACTGCACTTGAGAGTTTTATTTTTAAACCTCAAGGAAGGCATGCTCTATTGCATGTGGGTTTGATGTCCACGTCCCACCCTACGAAAAAAGGCATCGGCTTGGGTAATGTCAGGCCTAGAGAAGGCGCCACTTTGGGACTGACGTTCACTATCTGCCACTTTTGCACAGTAGGATAGGGCCTCTACCTTCACCTGTGTTTTTAATATTAAAGGGGGAGCGCTGTGGCAAGCCGCCACGCCGCCATGACAAGATGGCGCTGGTTTCCGCGAGGGTCTGAAGCACTTTTTTAATAAACAAGCCCATATTTGGTTATGCCAACTGTCATACGTAAAAGCACCTATGAGCATGGGCCAAGTGACAGGAGTAGATCGGTTATTGCTAAAGTATGCTTTCTATTATATTAAAAGAAAGGGGGAGCTGTCGGGGGCCGCGGACCCCACTCCGGCCTGAAGGCTGAAAAGACTGTACCCTGGCACTAAGCCGGGGCATCATAGACTGCAACATCAAGGACTGGCACGAAGCCGGGGCAACCTGGTTTGCAACATATGGCTGACGCTGCCGAAAGAACTGGCCCCGGCACTAAGCCAGCAGCTGATAAAGTGGCCCCGGCATTGAGCCAGGGCCAGAAGGAACTGCTTTGATTGGACAAAAGTGACTCGTGCTTGCACACGCCCTTTAGTTGCTCTGATTGTATTATATTGTAATCTTGCTCTCCCCGCATATTCTGTAACCTGATTGGCTTATAATTCATATAAATATGACCGTGACTTCCTAGTAGAGGTAGAGAAAAGAGAAACCATGGTTATCTAATAATAAGGTCCTGATTAAACTGCTGAAGGAAGTTTCCTGTGTCGTGCTTTCTTGCGGGCGAGGGACGCGACAGAGGTCTTTTAATATTTTCTTACAACACCAGTTGCAAGTTTAAAATGTGATACAAATAAGAAAGATTTTCACAAGAGCGTTTCGGTTCCCTCCAAGCCTCTCTGAACTGGGTCCCTTCCGCAGCTGTGACTGGGTGAAGAGGACCTGTGAAGGGTCACCCCCTGACTTGGCTCTGCTGCCTCCTCCTTCTCCTCCAGCAGCCTCCCCGGACCACTGCAGACCCCATCCTCCTTCCTCTCAGCTCCATTTGCTGACCCTACAGACCAGGCCTCCAGGGATAGGAAAGGAAAAGGAAAAGGGACAGGCAAATCTTTTTCCTACAGAAACACAGGACCTACGCTGGCAGATTTCCAATTTTCCAAGAGAAGCCTGAGATCTCTGCTTCTATTTGAAATATCCTGAGGGTTAAAATGATTTCTTCTTAAATTCGAAATGAGTTCAGCCAAACCATCCATTGATGCCCACGGGTCTGTGGGTACCATGTGGCCAACTCTGATCTTGGTCAGGAGTGCTCCCCCCTGTTAAATTCAGGCGCAGAGTGAACCTCTGAAAAGCTACGACCGGCTTCTCCATCCCGTACTTTCCTCCTGTCCCCTCTCCAGCTGTGTCTATCCAGGACAAAGCACGGGAGGGCCACATGTGCCAATCAAATGGTTAATGACTCAGTGCAATGGGGGCAGAAACTTGGCAAGGTGGGGCCTTGAGATGCCCCAGCCCACTTCATGAGCAGGTGCATGTGTGCCAAGCTCCGTGCTCCTTTTAAAATTCCTGCGTTATCCCACAAGTATCTCTCCAGTGCCCCCTACTGCCAGTCGCCGCTCTAGGAACTGAAATCATTTTAATGTAAACAAAATCGATGATAATAAAGTAGCAGACAGAGGTGCCCTCATGGAGCTGGTGCGCTTGAGGGCAGGTGAAAGGCATTTAGTGACTAACTACATCCTACGTCAGGTGGCAGGAAGTGCTAAGAAGAAAACCGGAAGCAGGAAGAGAAGCAGGGTGTGAAGGCAGGGATGAGGTGTCCTGCAGGACAGCCAGGGAAGGTCTCACCGGGAAGCTGACACTGGAGTAAGATCTGAAGCAGGGGAGGCCTTCAGCAGAGGGGTCTCTGGGAAGAGAAGCACAGAGGGTACAGCCTGTTCAAGGGTCCTGAGGCTGGAACGTGCCTGGTAACTTCCAAGCAGATCCCAGAGGTCAGTCCAGCTGGAGCACAGGAGCAGGAGCAGGAATAGAAAGAGACAGGTCTCATGGGCTCTTGAAGGAACTTCGATGTTTACCCCAAGAAAGATGTGAAGTCCCGGGACAGGACTGGGGCACCCCATGGCTCTCTGTGCTGCCTGCCTGCTCCCTGCCCTGCAGGTCTTTGCTTCTGCAACCGGGGGATTGACAGACAGTGGGTGTGCATGAGGCCAAGGGAACCAGGGAAGGGTTCCATCTCCATCTCTTCCAGGCCCATCCCAAGGAGCCTCTGCACCCACAGGATTTTCCAAATGGGGAGAATAGCTCTCTGCCAGAATTTCAATGTCGTGGCTTTAGCAGGAATAGAGAGCAAAGAAACCCAAAGTCAGAAGCAAAGACTGGCACTACAAGTGAGTACCAGCCCCATGGTTCTTTAGGAATGTCCAGGGCCCGTGGGTGCACAAGATGGGAGACATGCCAAGGTGCTCCACAGATCAGAAGATACTGAGCAGAGCAGGTCTCCCCTCTTCCTCCACTGCGGGCCTGGCCCCTCTTCTGTGACAGCCTTTCTCACGTTTAAAGAAGCAGCGGCCAGTGCAGAGCAGGCTGCCCATCAGGCTCCCCGTGTGCCCAGCCTGTGCTGGGCTCTGCTGCCCCCGTGTGGACTGATGTGGGCCTGACTCCGTGGTGTCTAGCGACTGCCGGGGGTGACCGTCCCGGCCTCCTTCTCCACCCCACTGCTGTGGTGCGGGTTATTGACAAGACCGAGTCCCCGTCACAATGTTGCTTTCTGGTTCTATTACCATCTTTACCCACTAGACTGACCAGAGCAGCCACTGGCTTTACATGGTCCGTCACAGGGACATTCCTCTGATCTTCAAATGTGCCACTCCTCCTGCCTTGGAAATCCGTCAGATACACAAGGGGTTTTAAATCACATAGGAGTGTGGGGAACAGGGACAGGACCCTTACCGCTGCCTGCCTGGCTCCAGGAGGGCTTTCTGGCTGCTGTCCTCTTATGCAGGGGAAGCACACACTGACGTGAGGGCGTCTTCTCATTTAGGGAAGGAGACTCCTGACCACGGCTGTCCCCAACTCTCCAGGCTTACACATCGAGAGTCCCGCATGCCAGGAACCCACTCAATCTGAGTAAACTGGGACACCTGGTCACCTAGACTTAATGCTTCTAACAATGACCTTACCAGATCAGGGCCAGCCCGAACCCATTCAGCAGATAAGCACTGCTGAGGCCTGGACAGGTTACATGACTCAGGTACACATCCCCACTCCCAGGTCACATGACTCACATACATGTCCCCACTCCCATCCAGGTGCTAAAGATTGATGCAGCCTGGTCTCCAAGTCCTTACTCTGCACATCTGTGCCTAGAGAGGAACTCTCAACTGGTTGAGATGCAACCTGGCCATACGCGGGTGTTTCTAAAAGGTGCCCCTGGGAGACTCTGCCCTGTAACCAGCTGGGAGCCGCTGCTGCAGCTTAAAACCTAGGACCAGTTGACCCACCTCAGTCTGCATCCTGGATATGCCTCATGGACCTTGGGTAGGCGACTTAACACGCCCTTTCTTGGGTCCCACTGTCTGTAGGCCAGGGCAGGCTTGCAGCCCCTGTGTCAGAGGGTCGCTCAGAGAGTGAGATGGTTACTCTCTTCCAGGAGTGAAGACAGTAAGTGCTGTGCCATGTTGGCTGTTAGGGGACGATCATCTCCAAAATGAAGGAAGTAAGGTGAAGCAGAGATTCAAATCATACAGGACCTGTATTATTCATTTTCAAACAAAACGTTATTAAAATTTAAAACATTGTCATTGACTGCAATCCCATTTTGTCCCTTGGCACTCTGGACAGGACATTCAGGCGACCTGGAACAAATTGGAGCTCATTGCTTGGGCGGCTGCTCTCATTAATTTTAATACAGCCACAACTAACTTCTCATCCAAAATGTGAAACATAGTTTTTAATTTAGTTCCTTGGGTTCCTGCAGGACTGAAGCACCACACTGGAAAATATATCAATTAAGTTTATTCCCCAGCAAGAAACGCTGAGCCCCTGCAGACAGGCCAGGGTAGAAGGAGCCTGGGCTTTCAAGGTGACCGCAAGGGCTCTGGTGCTTCAAGGCATTTTGCAGGGTGAGGCAGGGATGCCGGTTTCTGATCATGCATTCTGGCTCAGAGGTGGCCCGAAGGGCACCCTGGCAGGGTGAGGGGGCTCCTGGATTTGGAGCAGGTGGCATCTTTCCCTGAGTGGTGCGATGCACCACACACCAGGATCCTTGGTGCACAAGGAGATCTGCAACTGAAGAGGGGGGGACGCGGGTGTGGTGTGGGCATGGCTTTTCTGTGGCCCTCTAGCCCACGCCCACAGCTGCCTCCACTCTTTTAGGTTGCTTCCTTCCAGCAGTGAAAATTTAGATGTTTTTGAAGCATTCCCGGGCAGTGTGCCTTCAAAGCAATTTTTAAAAGACACTGGTTTAAGGTACGCCGATCTGATTTAAAATATTGTGTTTTAAGACAAATTAGCCCAGATATTAATTTTTTTTCCTGGGGAAGAGAAGGCTTCCAAATTCAGGTATGGAGGGGGCTGAGATAGGCTGGTGTGTGGTGGAAACACAAGGCAAAGAGCCTTGGATCTCCGGCCTCGGTGGTGCCCAGGAAGAGGGTGCCTTACAGTGAAATCCGGGCGTTCCTCCAAAGCAAGCGGGTTTAAGGGGAGGCTTCAGAGACTCGGCCACATTGAGTGCCTCTCGCCGTCTGGGGCGCGGCCAGGGTTTCCATTACGGCTTTGCTGCCATCCTCGTGACTTGGACTCTTGCATGCAATGCATGCAGGGAACAATGACACCATCCTCAGCTCCTAGATGGGCCACTTCGACTCCAGGCTCCGCGGGGGTCAGCAGGGAACGAACCTCTGGAAGGGAAGAAAGCAAAAAGACCAACCAACCCTGTTATAAACCGGGGAGTGGAAAGCGATTAGGGGAAAAACAAACCCAGATAAGAGGATAATAAGACTGGAGATGCAATTTAAAAAAAAATTCCTTTCAGAAATTTATAAACCTTGTGTTGGTGAAGTAACGACAGTTGAGATAAAAGTCTAATAACCTCCAAGTCCATATTACTTCACCAATGATCAGTTATGGAGTAGACTCATCTTCAGCCCTTTTTTTTCTGGTATATTTGATAGCAAATTGCAGACACTATTCTATCTTAAATAACAGATATCTTAGCACATAAATCTAACAAATAAGGACTTTTCTGGCACAACTGTGGTACAATTATGGGCTCTGAAACATTAATGATAATTACTTAATATTATCTAATGCTCAGCTAGTGTTAAAGTTGCTGATGTTCTCAAAATGGATATTATTATAACCCTTTTGTTTGAATCAGGATGAAGAAGAAAGGAAGAGCCCCCATTGCATTGACAAATCTGCCAAGGGTCTTGAAAACTGGGAAATGTCACCCCTGAGTCATTCATTCAAGGAAGAAGCTGGTTCGCTAACCTGATGCTCCAGGTCATGTCTGGGGTTGGCTGACCATACCTGGAGATATAGTCAATATGTTGGTCTGCACCGGAAGTTCCTCTTCATTGATGGATAGCTCCAGAGCTGGGTTGGATCTGGCTCCGTTCTTTAGGTGTGGGTTTGCAGTTGGACTGCCTCTGTACATGGATATGAGGTGCCCCAATGGCCTCTGTCACTGAATGGCCTTACAGACCCTCATGCTCCTGGTCTTGGGCTGTGTGTTCTTTAGGGTTTTCAGACTCTGACTTCCTTATTCCATGTCTCCTTGGTGGAATGAGCTAGAATTTTTTGCATGCAAAACACCACCAAAACCTGGCCCTATTTTTTATCTGTAAATTGGGACTGTTAAGAGGACAGTTGTGTTGCATTTATTTCTGAGAACCCTGTTCAGAACTCAGGGCTTCAACAAAAGGGATTTACAGCAAAAATTGTTCCAGAGGTGCATGTAAGTGTCCTGGCACTGAGGAACTCTAAGTCCAGATCCAAAGTCCACAAGAGGACTGTGGGGAAGGAGTAGAAGCAAGCTCAGCTCTCACTTCTACCTGAAGATATATACTCAAGTCATGTAGGTTAAATGTGCAGGCTCTGACCACTTCCTGATCCAGAGGCTTGCCCAGGACAGCAATGACGTGCCATATTCAGGGAACGTGAACCCTCAGGACTGTTTACCTCTGGCTCCCTGCTCTGCACCAGGTGTCCCCACTCTTGTTCAGGTGGATTTCACCATCCTCTCTGGCCTATCTCAGCTCCCACAAGTGTCAGTATCTCTGTCCTTCCCGATCCTCCCACCCACCTGTCTGATGCCACCCATCCTCCCAGCAGGATGCCTGTGTTGGTCTGGGCACCTGGCTTGCAGGGTCTCATATAGCTGGAGGTACACCAGACACCCTGGCAGAGATATGGTCACCAGCTCTTCCCTTGCCAAACACACTACAACTGACTCCATTCCCAAGAGGGAGGCTGGCATTGGAAAGTGCTACGCTTCTGCTGAAAGTTCTGCTGAAATTTCCCCTAAGTTCATCTCCTAGCAGCCGCTTTTGCATGTGGTGCGGGATGGGATGGAAGAAGCCTTCTGGAACTGTCTGTAGAGGCAGCTCCATGCCTGGAGAAGACCCTCTGAGGCAAGGTCTTCTTTTCCTCTTAAAATCTCTCCCCCTGCAGTCCTGGAACTAGCACAGCTGCCTCTGGGATCAGGCCACATCTTCTAAGCTTCAATCGAGTTCATTTTTCATATTTTAAAAACCATTTGGACACAGTTCCGCTTGCACCCAGGGACTCTGGACGTCTGTTTTTCCTAAGGCTGAGCTGGCACCAGAATTCTGATCTGCCTCCCAGATGTTGCTATTTCTCTGTTTGATTGGAAATAGGCTCCGTATGTGGGTGCTTTGTTGATGTAGAGCGACGTTGCCTAATTTATCACCATCATGAGCACCACTGGAATAGGCGTACAGACCAGGCATCGTCCTGAGACCCAAGAGACAAACACAGATATTTCTTGTTAAGGTCGTCAGTCGCATCCCAAGCACCTCAGTTTCCAGACTGTGCTCAGCTCCTTGATTTCACAAACTGTTTTTCTCAAGATGAACAAATAACACACAACACTCCAGGCTTCGCATTCTGGAGAGCCAGTTATGTGCATGCGGCATGGCCTGCCAGCCCTGGGGAGTCAGGGATGTGCCCAGAATCTGGTCATGAACATTTCTCTGTGTATCTGCCCATGGGCATGATGGCTATCTGGTGGCCCCACAACTGGATGGGCCAGTGTGGTGCTTTACATGACCTTGAGACAGTGTTATGCCCAGCTGAGGACTCTCCATTCTTTAAATAAACTTACAGCTTGGCCTCTGGGACATTGGTCCCTTTGGGTCATGTTCCACTCATGGGCTCTGCTCTCCCCCTCCTGCAGCAATTCTGGATTCCCCGTCCCCTCTCTTACCAGAGTGGCCTGGGTATCCAGCCCTGGGCATTGTCTCTGTCTAAAAGGATGTTCCATCCCTTTAAGGCTCCAAATAACCTTTGGTGGCAGATACGATTTTATAATCATTAATCAGTTAATAGTCTGGTTGAATCTAATAGAAGCAAACCATGGCTCCCTTAAACAGCAATGAAAAATATTGAAATGACAGGAGAATGCATCTGGAGAGTGGAAGGTCAGTCTCAGAGACCTTCTGATAGCCCAGTGCACATGGCCATGGGGATCTGTTTGCAGGAACAAAGGCATCTCCAGGTGTCCTAGCTGGAAAATCAACTGCAACTGCACCATATTTTATTCTTGTATCCTCTGCCTGAGAATCAAATCCCAGGGAGAACTGGACTTGCTTGGTCAGAACCCTGTCCCCTACCTGTGTGGACAAGGGCTGTCTGTATTCATGGCCCACCAAGACTTGACACAAAGGGAGAAATAAACCCTCAGGAAGAAAACACTGGTTGTACCAGCTCCCGGCAGTCAGGATGGCCAGTGTTAAAATCCTGAGTACCAGAGCTGGCACCACGTCTTGCGCAGTGTTGAACATCGCGGAGCCTGGGCAGAGTTTCTCGTTCCTTTATTAAATAATGTTCAGAACAAGCACAATTTGTCTTCTCGCTCCAGAGAACACATGCTTCAAGAGTTAAAGCTGTAAACAAACCAAAGCGGTGTCCTTGTCATGATTTATATTTTCCTCCTTAAGACTCCATTGAAGGCCTGGGCTTCTCTGTGTCCACCAATCCAAAATCAGTCCCAGCCAGTTTCCTGCTTCACAAGCATGGCCAGCCAGTCCAGGAAAACCCTGTAAAGACTCTCCTCTGCAGGAGCCAGACCGTCCAAGCAGCCATGGCTCTCGTGAAAGGACCGTCCTGTCCTGGTGGGAGGAATGTGCACTGTGCGTGTCAGTCAGCTTAGCCCAGCTGAGGAACAGCCCCAACCCATGTCCACCACCTGAAGTTTGGCTCCTGCACACAGGCGAGAAGGTGCTGAATAGGAGGCTCTGGTCACCTTGTTCGACGGAAGGCTTCTCTTCACCCATCCTGGCCGGGTGCCAAGCATTGCTTCTGCTCCATGTGCAGTGCTGTTCTAGACTGGCCTCTGCGCGGTGCCCACGAGAGCACAGCAGCTCCTCTCCGCTGGTCGTCAAACACGTGGCATTGGCTCTCTTGCAGGAGTGAATACGGAAGGATGAACTAAGGGACTCACCTAAGACATGGAATGGGGAGGGAGAAAGAAGCTTCAATCATTTTCTTTTAACTAGACAAAGCCAGAATGCTGCTCAGGGCAGGTTCTCCATCCCTGGCATGTCAACTCCAAGTCCAGTGGGCAGTGAGCACCTCATGCATGGGAAGCAGGCAAGGATGTGACCAGCAGAGCTGACGGGCCTGGGAAATGGGGTAAGCAGTCACTTCCAGTTGCAATCAGATGGTCGTTCACACTGAGATGCTCTGAGGGGGCCAGAGGCTGAGTTCTTTGCATTCTGCTCCCGGCTCCCATGAAGCCAAACACACGGACTACCACCACTCTGGACTTGCCAACACGGTCGCGTCTTTAAATGGAGGAAAAGGTCCTCCAAATCGTTAATACTGGGAAAAGACAAACCCAAACCCAACAAGATGGCATCTCCCATCTCTTAGCACGGCTATCATTTAAAAGCCAGGAGACGGTAGGTGTTGGAGGGGGAGTGGAGGAAGGGGAATCTACTGTTCATGGGAATGTAAGGCGTTGCCCTCATTACGGAAATCAGTATGGTGGTTACTCCAAAAACTAAACGCAGATCTCCCATGTGACTCAGCCATCTCTCCGCTGGGTAATTATCCAAAGAAATGAAGTCAGCATGTTGAGGAGTTACCTGCACTCTCAAAGAAATCGCAGCATTGTTCAGAAGAGCCAAGAGGTGGAATCAGCCCAAGTGTCCATCAGGATAAAGAAACGGGCTTCTAGATAGGCATTGAATATTACTCAGCCGTGAAAAGGGAATCCTGTCTCTGGTGATGACATGGACATTATGCTAAGTGAAGTAAGCCAGACACAGAAAGAGCAACGTGGCATCTCACTGCTGGGCAGAATCTCAGAAAGTTGGATACACAGGAGCAGTTTTCAGGGGCTGGGAGGAGGGGAGAGCAGGGAAATGTGGGTCAAAGGACACAGAGTTTCAGTTATGCGGTTGACCCATCTAGACCTGATCACAGCATGGGGACTATACTAATAATGCTGTATTGTGTACTGAAAGCTTGCTGAGAGATTCCATGTTGAAGGCTCTTGCCAAAACAGATACATTTCATTACCCATGTGTATTTCAAAACATGTCAACCCCCGAGTTGTTACTTTTTCCTGAATCATGACAACATCTTGGTTTGTGTATGTCAGTCCCCCTATAGGATGTCAGAACACCAACGTAGGTGTAGTGCACATCAGAAATCAGACCTCCCACTGCCTGGCATGTCTTCTCCCTTGCAACTATGTAACCATGGCACCAGGGACTCATAGTTGTATTTCACACAGGCATAACTTACATTGTGTATGGGGGAAGTTTCTTACAACCATTCCTTATCACCAAGAGTACACACCCCTGAATCTCAACTGAGGAGGACATGGAAACTTGCACAATTTCCATTGCTCAGGTGGGGTGCAACTGACCCCTGTACTAAATGGCCCTGCACAGTGACCCCCATTTTGTCTCCTTCCTTCAGAAAGGCTTCTCATGTCCTGCAATTAATCACGGGAGAAATCCTCCTGCGCTGGGTGGGGCTCCAAGCTTCCCTGACAAGTGTGCTAATCCAAATGGAGAAAATCGTGCATTGCAAATATCCCAACAGTCTGATTCTCCTCCCTGGAGGCACATCCGAGTCACTGGGGAAGCCTTCCTAGGCACTTTGGTTTTAGATACCCAAGGCTGGGCCTCATTCCAGAACACCTGAGGCATGGTTCCTGGGGGTAGATCCCGGGCACCGGTATTCTTCAAAGCTCCCAATTTCATCAGCAGCCAAGGTGGTGAAGCATGAAATCGAGCAAATCAAGAGAAACATAGCAGCTAGGATTCAGTGGACTCTGCTCATCAATGGGCTGCTGGTTTTTATTACCACAGGTAGGAAGTTCCCATGGGAGCCTCTTTGGACATTGTCACCTCTCAATGTTACACAGAAAGTGGAGGTTTTCCAGGCTCACGCATTCCCAGCCACCTCCGTGGAGCATCCTCCAGGTAAGCAGAGACAGGAGGACAGGGCAGGGGGCGCAAGGGCCCTCACAGGAAGGGTCAAAGCTGAACGCCAAGCTTCGAACACCGTCCTGATGCCTGGGTCGTGGGCTTTCCTCTGAGAGTCAGCCACTGCCTGAACCCGTGGCTCGGGAAACTCTCGCACGGTGCAGAAAGGACACCACAGTGCACATGCACCACACACACCTGGGAGCCTTCCACACCCTGCCCCCACCTCAGCACCTCACAGGGCCAGTCAGCTGGTCCCAAGCTGCTCCGGGTCCTATCGCAGTCCTTTCCAAATACAATGATTCCCCAGTAAACACCATGTAATAGAAGAGTGTTCTCCTTTCTTCAGGGTGCTTTAAAATGTAATTACCATTCCACACTGAAACCCACTATTCTGCATAATTATTATGCACCAATTTTAAAAAAGAAAGGACAAAAATAATAGGTAGTGCTCATTGTGGGCTTGGGCGTGCAGGTGCTCTGAGAATCTGGGATGCTGAGCCCATCCATGAGCCTCACACGTGTCACACAGACCCGGCCTTGAGCGTGTGTCAGCTGCTGCCCCCAGGCCCACCACGCAGGGTAGAGAGCATGTGTGGCTGCTGGGGTCCCGAACTGGAGCTGTTCCTGGGGGCATCCTGTAGATGCTCACTAAGGACTAAGGGCTGGGAGACTCGCAGAGCTGAGCTGGAGGGAGGAGCCGCACTGCAGGAAATGGCTATAGGATTCATCCCCTGCCAGTCCTTACCTGTGGAATGCCATCGCTCCTTTCTGAGAGTACGCTTGTTTTCTCTAAATGCATACAAAGCTATCTCTCATTTGGTGAAGATGTCTTACACATCACCTACAATAGGGAACTACTACATAAGCACACGTGGGTTTTTTAAAACATGTCTCTAATTTCTATTCTTACTCTTCAGATCGTAAATTGGAGGTCAGAGAAGATAAGTGACTTCTTTGCTGTGACCAAGTTGGACACCTGGCAGCTGCAGGACCCCAGAGCCTATTCTCTGAGCTCTCCCATCCTGTGGATTTTGCAGACCAGTGGGACTTACAGGTCTAAGGGAGGAAGGGGGTGGTGATGTTGGAGGTAGAGCAGAGGCTCCAGCAGCAGCTGCATTTGGGTCCAGTCCCAGCTCACAGGTTCCCTCTGTGACCCTAAGACATGCTTCCACTTCCTTGAATCTCCAGGCCTCCAACTGTAAAGTGGGACTCCCTGCAGTCCATCACACCATCGTGATGAGTGATTGATGTAGTGCAGTGTTGCGTGCGGTGAAGGAGGATGAGGGAGCAGGAACTGAGACCTGGGGTCTCTGATGCCCTCATGGCTGTGGTACACCTGGTGCCTGGGACTGTTCCTGTGCAAGGGCACAGGATGCTCAGCTGCCGTGGCAACGCCCTGCATGAGGAGGCTGTGCAAGAGTCCTGCCAGCTCTGACCTTGATCTCAGGCACCCAGCTCCCAGGAAGGAAGGAACTCTTATGCTCGACAGCCAGTGTTTCACCAGCTGGCTTCTCCAGTTCCTGCCTGCCCTACACTAACTTTAAACAATGGACTTTCTTGAGAGCCACACAGAGCTCCTAACATTGCATTTTGCAACTGTGGAACAGCTACTAGATGTCCTGGTTTCTGTAACTTTCCTGAATACAAAGAATAATGGTCGTGTAGTCTTTAACCTGATATTGAGACATATATAAATAAAGATTGCTGGAGTTACTCTTCAGATCTGCATCTCCATCAGAGAGCAGGCTCCACCTAATCCAGGCTTAATCTTCAAGATCTGTGTCTGTGCATCTTTATTTTCTAATCCCCCTTTGTCCCTCACTGAACCAAGAGTTTGGTCATGCTGGTCTGGACACAATGCCTCTCTCTACTTGCTTGTGAGGCTTACAGATAGCTAGCTATAGCATGCTGGGTCAGTTTACACTCAGCATGAAATGAGTTGTGTAGATGCCTACTTCTCTTGCCAACCCATTGATTGGGTGAGGAGCAAGAAACAAGATTTACAAAAATCAATAATTCTTGGATCATCTGTGCTTTCAACAAATACTTATCAAGAATGTACTCAGGGTTGTACTGATGGAGCAGGGGGACTGGAGGCCTGATGTGCAGGTGCACAGGAGTCAGTAACCAGCGAGAGAAGGAGGAAGCGTTTAGGACTCAACACCATTTTAACTGAACCCTGTGGCCAGCCCAGGTGATCCCATAGTGCGCCTTCCGGTTTGCGGCTCAGTTGAGTCCCTTTTGACTTGAGACGGTTTCAGAGGGGGATGCAGAGGAGAGGGTCTGACCATCCTAACATCCGGGGACCTGTAAATTCAGCCTGTGGAGAGCCGAGGCTGCTCCCCTGTTCCTACCACAGGGGAGCAACGGTGCAGCACGTCATCTCGCAGGGATGATCTCACAGGCCTTTTCGTGGGGACAGTGAAGACACAGGTCCTCTGCAAGGACCCGCAGGCTCTGGAGCTGGGTTCTGTGCAGAGCTGGTGCCGGCCCCTGCTGCAGCCCAGTTGGAGACCCTCAGGAGGGGATGCGCGGTGTCCGAGGTCCGGTGTGCTGTGCGACTGCATCTGCCTGGCTCCAGGGTGCGTGGAGCGCAGCGGCCACCAGCCGGGTCTCCACCAGGACTGCCCAATGCTCGCAGGGGGCCTCCAGGTCCCCAGTGGACACGCCACTTATGGCCTCATGCCCTGCCCAGCATGGTCCACACGGGTCCACACGGATCCACACCCACACAGGCGTTGCTGCCCACCTGTGTCTGTGTCCTTTGCTCTCCCTCTGCCCCTCTCCTGGGGGCTTAAGACCTGGAAGTGAAGACATCCTGCCCACGTCTCTGTGGAGTCGGCCTGCATCCTCCAGGGCCTGGGGCAGCCTGGGAGGGGCATTGGTGGCCAGGACCACCTATGGAATGAGGGAACACCTGGCTGACGTCTCCCCAGCCTGCGTCACCCCCAGTGCTCACAGTGGGGCACCCCGGGCGGGGCGGGCCCAGGTGGACCCTCTGCGTAGGTGCGGAGCAGACCAGGTGCGGTGGGGGCTCGGGCGACCCTGCTTGCTGGTGCAGAGCTGGTGGGGTGTTGGGCCTGCTGGGTTGCCGGACCAGAAGCCTTTGGGAAGAGTTTGGGCCTTACGATATTTGAACTTTCTTTGAAAATCACCCTTTGAGAGTGAATGGTGACCATATTTATCAGTAACAAGGCCACTGCCACTGAGCCCGGTGTCTTTGTTGGGCTGTGAACTTGGAATTGTTGATAACAGTACAGTCTCCGTTGAGCACAGTGCCTATGCATACAGAGCCTCAATCCCTGGAAACACCACGCAGCCGCTCAGAATCACATGTGGCTCACTGACCTCAGGGGAGGGTATGAAAAAGTGGTCCAGCAAAGACGCTACTGGAAACAGGTCCCCCCCCGGAGAAGGATGATCAAGGGTGACTTGGTGGTGCTGCACTTCCAGATGGCTGACGTCTCAGTTTCAGACAAAGCCGGTAAGCTACCCAAGCAGGGGCCTCCTGCTGTGCTGATTGATGCGACAGATGGCAACTCCTATGATGAGACATTAATGAAGTGCTGTTTGCTTTCATTAAATATCATAAGCAAAGCGCTCATTTATTCCAGAGAAAGTGCATGTGAAATGTAGAGTGGGTCTAGCCAATACTGTAGCTTTTATTTAAAAATGCTCTGACAGTGATTGACACCCAAACATGCTGAATCCATCCTCCCCCTGAGGCTCAGGATCAGCGTCTTGTCAGCAGGAAGCATTTCATTTCTTCAGCAGGAAGCAAGGGAATGCCTCTGAATAATGGATTGAAACAGATGCACCCTGGATTAGTGCTGTTTAGTATTCTAGAATAAATGCTCTGGGGGCGGGTTTTGCAGTGAAATTGTTAAACTCCTGCAGAGGATGCTCAGCTCTTCTGAGTTGCAGACTTCAAGGGGAATTGGCAAGTTGAGAAGGAATCTCATAAGGCACAGAAGAAGGAAAGCAAGCTCTCTAGGTGCTGTTAATGACTGTGTGTTGTTGCAAGTTACAGGGGATTCACAGTTTCAAAGCCATTAAGTACTGTTAGTTGGATCATGACAAGTGACAGGAGACTATGCATCACCATCAGGGAAAGGAAACCTGAACACACCTCCCTGAGGACTGTGTGTGTGTGTGTGTGTGCGCGCGAGTGTGAGTGTGTGTGCCCGGCTAACAAACACCACAGGGTGATTTGTACCATTGGAAGGGTGCGGCCACGTCTAATAAAAATTCCCAAAAGGTTATCTATTTGTCAATGTCAACTTTTTATTGTGGAAAATTTCACATACATAGTCGCTCCCCCTAATCCATGAGTTCCAAATCTGCCAATTCAACCAACCTCGGATGGAAAACATTAAATAATAACTGCACCTTTTTTCAAGATGTACAGACAACATTTTGTTGTTATCTGTCAGTAGTTGTGATGGGAATCACGGTCTCTGATTCTCCTACAGCAGGAGCTGTGCCTGGGTGGGAACTTCCGTGCAGGGGTGCAGCTCAAGATTGCCTATTGCTATGGTGATCCCTGCTCTTTAAAGGAGGTTCTGTGCTAGACACAGGGCTATCAATCTTGACCCTGAGTTCATGCCCCCGCTGCCAGGGGCAGAGAATTAGGAGCACAAGTTGATGATTATAATTGGCTGCTAGACTTCATCCAAGTTTCTCACAGAAAACTCTTTTGATGATAAAACCTACATAATAAACTTGCTGAGCTAGTTCTCGGTCATTACTCTCCACCAGAGGGTCATGTCCCACCTGGTCTCAGCTTTCTCTCTGTGTGTGTCTGTTTGTCTCTTCTCAATCCCCATCGCCCCTTGCTGGCTTTCTGAATTAACAGCTATGCAGGTTGCGGCAGCTTTCCTCTAAACAACAGAGTGTGGCGACTCTTTACCTAGCCTTTGAGTTGTCTTAGGCACTACGAGTGACCTGCACGTGATTTAAAGCACACAGCAGGATGTGTGCAGGCCACACACACACTGCACACACTCCGCCATTTTATTTTTATATGAGGTCCTGGAACCAATCCCCTGTGGATACCAAGGAATGGTTTCAAGAGTTAAAGAGAGAGATTTCAAGGCCCTTGTCTCAAAAGTGTAAGACCTGGCAAGTCTGCTCTACACACTGAGTATTTCTGAATCCATCTGTGTTTTGGGGTACAGCCGAGTTTCTGCAGGGCCTGTAGGACATCCTGCAGGAGAGCAGAGGGTGAGACGGGGGCCTGCTCCTTGGGAGCCCACTAGACCAGCAGCTGATGTCTCGCAGCTTGCCACTGAGAGAGGAAGGGGGACGTGAGAAGAACAGAGTGAGAAAATCCACTTTCTAGAGATGACTTCCTAATGCCACGAGATCCGACTTGGCCTGTGGTTGATTAAACTTTGTCTCCTACCCACTGGCCCCTCCCACCCTCCTAGCTTGCTCCATCTCTTCCCCGGTGCTCACCTGTTTTGGGGACACCATGCCCCCGACTTGCTCTGGGTATGGTTGGCTTCCTGCCTCATCAGGACAGGGTGTGTGGTCTGTTTTGTCCACTGCCATCAAGTCTGGATTTGTGGAAGGAGGCCAGCTCTGAATTTACGATCCCACTCTTGAGTCAACACAGAATTACCAGGTCGCATCTCTCTGCCAGGTGATTTGGATGCGGTTAGCTCCTGCCCTGGAGAGGGGAGTCTGATTCTGAAGGCCACTGCCAGTGCGGAGGCTTTCATCTGATGAGATGGAAGGAGCTGGCATTTCCCAAGCCCCACGCAGGCCAGCGGCTTCGCATAAGTTCCTCGACATTTTATTTTAATAAATGAGTTTTTATTGCGGTTCACAAGTCAAATGCTGCTCTAGAGCTGAGGCTGCAGTCCTCAGTCCACCTGCAGGACAGAAAGCCAGGGCATGCAGGGCTTCCATTCCCACGGCTCTCATTGCTCATGTCGAAGTCCATCTTCTTTTTCCATTGCAGATATTTTAAACCGAATCTTTATTTAAAAAAAAAAAAATTAGAATTCCGCTTTCTTCGCCTTTCCTGAGACACAGAATCACAAACCCAGACTCTCTTTCTCCCATTCTGAGCACAATCGTTACACTGGTTAAATAACCAGTAAACTGGGAAAATTATGTATGCGCATATGACTTCATAATGATGCTTTCGTGCGACAGTGTCTTGGAGTTATTACTCTTCATTTGATCAGTTTTCTATGCATCATTTCCTCTCTGAACCTTCAATATAAATAAATAGATATTCTATCAATATTTGTTTTAATCCCTCCACACTTATCTCCTCCCACATCTCCCCCAGGCACCCTGTGCCCTCCGTCTCCATATTGATTCCATCTGTGGTGCTGTGGCTGTTTTCCTGGGGATGGAGCCCCAGACCCCCTGCGAGCTAGCCGAGAGCTGCCCACTGAGCCACACTCCCACCCCAGGACAACCGGCTGATCTGTGGTCTCTTTCCACCACCAGTCTGGGACTTCATTTGGAACTGGAGATGACTGGGGACACTCCCTGCTGCTGGAGGAAGGTGTCATGAGACAGTGCTGCCCATGACCTTGACCTACAGACACAGGACCTGGTGGGACAGGAGGACAAGAAGGACAGACAGATAATCAGTGGGACAAGAGCAGTAAAAGCTGTACTAAAGAGTAACGTGGGAGTGCTAGAAATTAACCGAATGACAAGAATAAAACAGGGCAAATGGAAGAAAGGCAGAGAGAGCCAAGCACGTCCTTCCTGGGCAGAGAGAATACATGGGTCCTTTTAAGCTAAAATCAACATTCGTGAGCTAAGCTCCATGCCATCGGTTGTCCCCCAAGAGAAATTTTATTGATGACACTCAGATTCCAAATTCAACTAAGTTGAGAAACAGTGTTTTACAAAAACGATTTTTAATTTAAAATATTTTCATTCGGTTAAAAGGGCAATTAGAATTAATATTTAAGTTTTCAAAATTAATTTAAGCCACATTATCTCTACTTAACCAAGCATTATAATAGAATCGAGCTACTAGCATTACTTTGAGAATGAAATTAGTAGTTGGGTCACTGCCTTGGATTAGGCGCTGTGTAAGAGCAGGCTGCTACTGCTCTTATGAACATTTTCCTTTCCTTTTTATTTTTTTCCTTTATGTATTTTCTTTTTATATATATATATATATTTATTTTTTTAAATTGTATACAAATGGGATACATGTTGTTTCTCTATTTGTACATAGAGTCAAGGCATACCATTTGTGTTTACATAGGGCAATGATGTTTATTTTGTTTTCCCTTCCCCCCCACCCCTCCCACCCCTCTTTTCCCTCTATACAGTCCTTCTTTCCTTCATTCTTACCGCTCTCCTTATCCCTAACCCTAAACCTAACCCTAAACCTAATGCTAACCCCTCCCACCCCCCATTATATGTCCTCATCCGCTTATCAGCGAGATCATTCATCCTTTAGTTTTTTGAGATTGGCTTATCTCACTTAGCATGATATTCTCCAATTTCGTCCATTTGCCTACAAATGCCATAATTTTATCATTCTTCATTGCGGAGTAATATTCCATTGTATAAATATGCCAGTTTCTTTATCCATTCATCAACTGAAGGGCATCTAGGTTGGTTCCACAATCTGGCTATGGTGAATTGAGCAGCAATGAACATTGATGTGGCTGTATCTCTGTAGTATGCTGATTTTAAGTCCTTTGGGTATAGGCCAAGGAGTGGGTTAGCTGGGTCAAATGGTGTTTCCATTCCAAGCTTTCTGAGGAATCTCCACACTGCTTTCCAGAGTGGCTGCACTAATTTGCAACCCCACCAGCAATGTATGAGTGTTCCTTTTTCACCACATCCTCGCCAACACCTATTGTTGCTTGTATTCTTGATAATCGCCATTCTAATTGGGGTGAGATGAAATCTTAGGGTAGTTTTGATTTGCATTTCCCTTATTACTAGGGATGTTGAACATTTTTTCATATATCTGTTGATTACTTGTACATCTTCTTCTGTGAAGTGTCTGTTCATTTCCTTAGACCATTTGTTGATTGGATTATTTGTATTCTTCGTGTAGAGTTTTTTGAGTTCTTTATAGATTCTGGAAATTAGCGCTCTATCTGAGGTATGGTTGGCAAAGATATTCTCCCACTCCGTAGGCTCTCTCTTCACATTTCTGATAGTTTCCTTTGCTGAGAGAAAGCTTTTTAGTTTGAATCTATCCCAGTTGTTGATTCTTGCTTTTATTTCTTGTGCTATGGGAGTCCTGTTAAGGAAGTCTGATCCTAAGCCAACAAGTTGAAGATTTGGACCTACTTTTTCTTCTATAAGATGCAGGGTCTCTGGTCTGATTCCGAGGTCCTTGATCCATTTTGAGTTGAGTTTTGTGTAGGGTGAGAGATAGGGGTTTAATTTCATTCTATTGCATATGGTTTTCCAGTTTTCCCAGCACCATTTGTTGAAAAGGCTATCTTTCCTCCATTGCATATTTTTGGAACCTTTGTCTAGTATGAGAAAATTGTATTTATTTGGGTTTGTGTCCATGTCCTCTATTCTGTACCATTGATCTACCTGTCTATTTTGGTACCAATACCATGCCGTTTTTGTTACTATTGCTTTGTAGTAGAGTTGAAGATCTAGTATTGCAATACCCCCTGCTTCGCTCTTGCTACTGAGGATTGCTTTAGCTATTCTAGGTTTTTTATTCTTCCAGATGAATTTCATAATTGCTTGCTCTATTTCTGCAAGGTACATCATTGGGATTTTAATTGGAATTGCATTGAATCTGTATAGCACTTTAGGTAGTATAGCCATTTTGACAATATTAATTCTGCCTATCCAGGAACATGGGAGATCTTTCCATTTTCTAAGGTTTTCTTTAATTTCTTTCTTTAGTGTTCTGTAGTTCTCATTGTAGAGGTCTTTCACCTCTTTTGTGAGATTGATTCCCAAGTATTTTATTTTTTTGAGGCTATTGTGATCTGATAGAGTACAAGGTAGTATCTCTATCTTCTTGTATTTGCTAATAGTAGCTTTCTGGCATAAAATATGGTCTATTTTAGAGAAGGATCCATGTGCTGCTGAGAAGAAAGTGTATTCATTCTTTGTTGGATGGTATATTCTATATATGTCTGTTAAGTCTAAATTGTTGATTGTGTTGTTGAGATCTATAGTTTCTTTATTCAATTTTTGTTTGGACGATCTTTCCAGTGGTGAGAGAGGTGTGTTAAAATCGCCTAGTATTATTGTGTTGTCGTCTATTTGATTTCTGGAATTGAGGATTTGTTTGACGTACGTGGATGAGCCAATGTTCGGGGCATAGATATTTATGATTGTTAAGTCTTGCTGATTTATGCTTCCCTTAAGCAGCGTGTAATGTCCTTCTTTATCCCTTCTGACTAGTTTTGGGTTGAAGTCCACATTATCTGAAATGAGAATGGATACTCCAGCTTTTTTGCTGTGTCTGTGTGCATGGTATGTTTTTCCCCATCCTTTCACCTTTAGTCTATGGGTGTCTCTTTCTATGAGATGAGTCTCTTGCAGGCAGCATATTGTTGGATTTTTCTTTTTAATCCAATCTGCCACTCTGTGTCTTTTGATTGATGAATTCAGGCCATTGACATTCAGGGTTATTATTGTGATATGATTTGTATTCCCAGTCAATTGACTCATATTTGTTTTTGACATGATTTGGTTTCTCCTTTATTTGGCTATTCCTTTAGGCTAGCGCCTCCTGTTGCTGATTTGCATCGTTGTTTTTCATCTCTTCCTCATGGAATATTTTGCTGAGAATGTTCTGTAATGCTGGCTTTCTTTTTCTAAATTCCTTTAGCTTTTGTTTATCATGGAAGGATCTTATTTCATCGTCAAATTTGAAGGTAAGTTTTGCTGAGTATAAGATTCTTGGTTGGCATCCATTTTCTTTCAGGGCTTGGTATATGTTGTTCCAGGCCCTTCTAGCTTTTAGGGTCTGGATTGAAAAATCTTCTGATATTCTTATTGGTTTCCCTCTGAATGTAATTTGATTCTTTTCTCTCGCGGCCTTTAAAATTCTGTCTTTATTTTGTATGTTAGGTATTTTCATAATAATGTGCCTTGGTGTGGGTCTGTTGTAATTTTGTATGTTTGGAGTTCTATAAGCCTCTTGTACTTGGTTTTCCATTTCATTCTTCAGATTTGGGAAATTTTCTGTTATTATTTCATTGAATAGATTGTTCATTCCTTTGGTTTGTTTCTCTAAGCCTTCCTCAATCCCAATAATTCTTAAATTTGGCCTTTTCATGATATCCCATAATTCTTGTAGATTCTGTTCATGATTTCTTACCATCTTTTCTGTTTGGCCAACTTTGCTTTCAAGGTTAAATAATTTGTCTTCAATGTCTGAGGTTCTGTCTTCCAGGTGTTCTATCCTATTGGTTATGCTTTCTATGGAGTTTTTAACTTGGTTTATTGTTTCCTTCATTTCAAGGATTTCAGTTTGGTTTTTTTTTCAGTATCTCTAACTCTTTATTGAAATGATCTCTTGCTTCCCGTATTTGCTCTTTTAACTGTTGATTGGTGCAATCATTTAATGCCTGCATTTGCTCTTTCATCTCCTCCTTCAATGCCTGCATTTGCTCTTTCATCTCCTCATTAGCTTCCCTGATCGTTTTAATTACGTACATTCTGAACTCCCTTTCTGACATTTCTTCTGCTGTGCTGTCATTTGGTTTTATTGATGTAGTATCTAGGTTTGTTTGGGGCATTTTCTTCCCTTGTTTTCTCATATTGGTCAGCTGTCAGTGGGACCCTGAGATATTGCAGTTTTCCGCTATTGGCTTATAGTGTCCCGGTAGATTTCCAGTGTATCACCTCCCAGCCTTCAGTAGCCTGATGTCTTGGAGGAATCTGATAAAGCAGCGCATCCGAAGAAAACTGCCCCTAGCCCCCTACTGGTTCCACGGTTTGGAACTGGTTCTGTGCGGAAATGCTCTCACTGTGGGCCTGCACCATGCAGCTGGCCGTGTGGGAGGAGCCCACTGCCGGAATGTGGAAGGCTACCTTGGGAAAACTCTAGCTGCCCTGCCTGGTTCCGATAAGCCACCTCTATCTGGGCCTGCCACCCGGGCCGAGCTTTACCCAGTGGGCAGACTCACCTGTGGCTCTATTTCAGTCCGAGTCTCTCAATGCCTCCCCTTCTTAACTCCTGGGTTCTGGAGCAACTGGGGGTGCAGTCACCATCTAGGCTGCCATCTTGGATCGCCCTGTGAAGAGAGCCTGCGACTGGAGTGGGCAGAGCTGCCTGAAGAGTTCTCTGGCTGCCCTGCCCTGATCCCAGAGGCTGCTTGCGGATCGAAGCTCTCCGTTGGTTCGGGGACTTGTGGCTGGTTCTATGTAGAAAACCTCTCACTGGGCGGTCTGGTCTGAGAAGCTAGCCTTGAAAGGCACCTCCCACCACAGGGGTCCAGGCTACTTGGGGAGGTCTCTGGCTGCCCTATCCTGGTCCCTGAAGCTGCTTGTGTGCCGGAGTACATTGCGCTGCAGTGGCTCCGGGACTTGGAGCTTGTTCTGGTCAGAAAGGCTCTCACTAGCGGGCCAGTTCTGTTCCGAGAACCTGGAGAAGCTGGCTGTGTGGGCGGGGCCCACCGCCGGAGTGCGCAGGGCTGCCTGTGGATGACTCTAGCTGCCCTGCCTAGCTCCGATAAGCCACCTCTATCCGGGCCGAGCTTTACCCAGTGGGCAGACTCACCTGTGGCTCTATTTCAGTCCGAGTCTCTCAATGCCTCCCCTTCTTAACTCCTGGGTTCTGGAGCGACTGGGGGTGCAGTCTCCCTTTAGGCCGCCATCTTGGATCCTTTTCCTTTCCTTTTAAAGCACAGAATGAAAAGATTTTTAACCCTTGATGTGCTTGAAAAATGGCAGGCATATTTTCTGGGGAAGAGACAGATTCCATGCATGAAGAGTGCTCCACCACAAGCTGGGCACAGAGCAGAGGAAAGAGAGTGGGCAGGCAAGACTCCTCTGAAGCACAGCCTGGTAGCATTGTCTCTAAGAGGATAATTGCTAATCAGGAAACAAACAAAACATGGAGAGCTGAAATGCACAGAGAGAGTCCAGTTAACACTAGTGAGGAGGGCTCCATTCAGATTTGAGCATGCACGGTGAGATTTAACTGGATTTGGTCTCCGCTAAGCACCAGATAAAGTAATTGAGTTTTCTAAAGCTCTAGGTGTTGTCTTAGGGGATGGGATTTCATTTTCTTTCATTTAATTTCCAAATGGTTTCATTGAAGATAATTCCTGTACCCTATAATTCACCCAATTAAAATGAAAAAAATCAATGTGAATTTTCAATAGTCGTGGAACCTGTAACAGAGCCTAACTTGAGAGCATCCTCATCAGTTCATGAAGAAACTCAGTATTCCCGGGTTCTTGTCCCAGATCCCTCCTGTCAGTTTCCTGACAGTCCTGAATGTCTCTCTGCCTCTGCGGATTTGCCTACTCTGGATATTTCGTGGAAATTAGTTTTATGAGATGTGGTCTCTCAGGTCTGGCTTTTTTCACTTAGCATCACTTAGTTTTCAAGTTTCATTCACATTGAAGCACATGTCAATATTTAATTCTTTTAGTGTTCATAATATTCATTGTATGAACATACAACCTCTTGCTTATCCCCATATGGGTGATAGAAATTTGAGTGGTTTACATATTTTGGCAATTATGACGAGTAATGCTGCTATGAGCATTTGTGTACAGCTTTTGTCTGGTTGAGTATTTTTGTTTATCTCGATATTTGTTTTTTAAGTAAAATTTTCCTCCTCTCATGACTGAAATAAATACATTTCTCCACTATGGTTAGCTTTTGTTACCAAGAAGTTTAAGTCCTTTAATACTTTTAGCTTACTGTTATCAAAAATTCTACTGGTTTCAATGAGCAGATGAATTATTCTCAAAATCAGATTAATATGGTGAATTCCGTTTTTATTTCCATGGCACTTTTTAATGTTGAGAGTAGAAAATGATGTTAGACATAATTGAAATCTCTGCCCATTTGTGCCCCTGAATAATGAAAATCCTCTCATGGATCCAGACCTGGTGATATTTAATTTAAAATATTGTGGTGATTCATTCATTTGGTTTTATGCCTTCTAATTATCCTCAAATGTTGCAACAAAAAAGTGAATTTTCTATGAGTATGAAGCTTCAAACTCAATAAAATCAAGTTATTGAAACGCAAAGCATGAGCCCTTTGTTCGTGGAAATGGAAAATGAGGTTATGCCTCAGGACAAGGAAGCCCCCAGAGCAAGCCCAGTGCCCCTGGTGCTGAGCTAGGTGCCCTGTCTCCATGGACCCCACTCCAGCCCGAGGTGCCAAGGGGCATGGGGAATTCGGGTTCTGCACATCAAGGAGAGAGGCTGGATAGGGTGGACCTGCCGTTCCAGGTCCTGAGGATACTGAAGAGCAGGCTGGCCCTCTTGAAAGGCAAATACACAGGGGGCCTGGAGAGGCCCCAAGGCCACTTTGACCTTCTGGTTCTGTGACTCTTCAGGGACCCCAGGAGCCTGTGTGACAGGTGACCCTTCCATGTCAGGACCACCCATCTGGTGGTGTCCTCCATGCCCGGGACATAGATGGCTTGCCTACTGTATGAAGGGAGACTTGTCAAGTAATCTGCAGAGTAAATGAGATTTAAGAAAATTCATTCAGAGCACTTCCAAGCTCAACAGACCTCCTGGGAACATTTTGGAAGCAGCCATTTAGTGTAAATAACAAGTAGCTACACAGCGCTTTTATGTATTTTCCAGAGAAGGCCTGCAGGGACTTTTCTAGACAAAACACTGCTGAACAGTTATAGCTGCTGTGGTCTCTGTTGCTTCCTTTCCTTAAAGGTGAAAAGCACATTTTAGAAAATACCTGTCATTCACATGCATTACTGTGTAGCCTAAATGCCACTCCGGTTAGTTCATCCTGCAGTGAGGTGCCAGCTGTTCGTCATACGAAAATAAAACCATACCAACCCAAGGCCCCAGACTTCCAGAGAGACATTGCCTTATTTGGGGTCTTCAGTAGGAATCACTGAGACACACTTGTTGAGGCAACCCAAGCCCCTGGGTCCCAATCCTGTCTGGTCACTAATGAGCTGTCCCATTTTCCTTATTTAAGGTTGAGTTTGAGTCTCTGTGTTGAACGAATCACAAGAACACATTTGGGGAATTCACCAGTCAGACAATGAAGCCGCGAGCAACGCAAGTGTGGACCCCTGCTGCCTGGCACGGGCTGAGCTCCCCAGCAGGCTCCGAGCTCGGGGCCAGGTGGGACGCTTTCTCCTGTCAGGCCTGGCTAACTGGTCTACCCCTGAGATGGATAGCACTATACGGACCTCTATTCTCAGGGAGTTTATTCTCCTGGACAAGGAGATAATAAGCAGATTGCCAATTCAGAGATTAGTTTCAGATAATGGTAAATGTTATGAAGGAAATGAAGTGGGGGGATGAGTTTGAATTTCGACAGTTCGTTCCATACGCAGTTAATGGCACATACGAAGGCCCTGTGATAGGCACGGATTAGATGTGCTCAGGATCAGGGATTGAATCAGTGCCACTGGAATTAATGTGAGCAAGTGAAATTGTGGGATAGACTGGGAGTGGAGCAAGCTCAAGTGAAGTTGGAGCAGCTTTGAAAACTGAACTTGGGGCATGTGATTGGCTTCTGTGAAGGTGAGTTTGCTTGGTTCATGGATAACAGACTTCAGGGAGGGGCCTCAGGAGGCCCTCACCGGCCAGAGAATGAAGGTAATTGGGACCAGGGTGGTAGCCCTCTTGGATGCTGTTGCCTGCTGGTGAAGGCCGGCACACCTGGCCCTGCACACCACTGGACCTGACATCAGAGGCCCTGCGGAAACTGGAGGAGGCTTCTTGGATCTGTGTTCTGGGAGAGGCCCAGTGGGAACAGGAACGGCTGGGTCAGTCTTCCACATCCATGCTCCCCAGCACACTGCAGAGAGGTGGAAGGTCCTGGGGGAAGCCTCCTTGGCTCCACTACCAGGAGCCAGAACGGCATGAGGGGCTCAGGCGTGGCCCATTAGGGCCTCGGCCCTGCAGAGCCCGCGGGATCCAAGGGCTCTCAAAAGTTCTTGGTTAAGCAAAATTTAGTCCCTGTGTAGAAGAATTAAACGTGGAAACTTCCAGATGAGAGGGTAAGGGAGGCTCAAGCCCCCAGGCCAAGTCATGGCTTGCAGCTCATCTACAGGGCCCCAGGCTCTGGAAAGATGGACTCTCAATTCTCTAATCCAGTCTGAATTTTGCAAAAGAAGCAAACGAAGCTCAAGTCTTCCATTCATTTCACAAGATGGCATGTGCTTCCAGCCACGGAATCTGGTGAGAGGCCAGCCCAGTTCCCTGGCCTCCCTTGCAAGAGCAATGGCGGTTTCTGCCACAATGATCAGACTTCCCATTGCACCTGATGGGTGCCTCACAGATGGTCCAGAAACTGCGCTCTGCTATTGCACTTAAATTTAAAAAGTACTCAACAAGACAAGTACTTACGGATTTTGACATTTAATACGAGGGTAGCTGAAATAAGTGCATCTCTAGGAATCAGTCATCATCACTGGTTTTATTCTGGGTGATTACTTGTCCATGATTATATCATTGAATAACACTAAATTGCAAAATGATTCCCACTGCATTTTCTGTGCATCCTGCTGGAACAATTAGCTTGTCATCTGGGGGATTTTAAAACATCATTGGATGTTTTTTAATCCCCCTTTCATTGAAAATAGAGCCAGTTTTGTGTCAAGAGTCTTTGCCATGTAACAGTCAGGGAAAAGTGTAAAACTATGAATGGGGGGAGCAGGGGAAGACTTTTGAGAAAAGTGGGGTGCCCCATCTCCTGAACTCCCCAGGACGTTGTGTAAAATGAGGAAAGACAGTTGGCAAAACTCAAGCTAAGGTGTTCAAAATGGGCGTAAGTAACTGAAACTTTCCAATGAAGCTGAAAGAATCATTAGAAAGCCACAGAAAACGTGGCCCCAGGGCAGCACCATGGACAGCTTCTAAGGATCCTGGCTCCCTTACTCCTCTTCTCTGGAAACCCATTGCCACTTAAGTTGGGTGAGCACATAATTTGCCATCCCGATCAGGGCTCATTGAAAGCAAAAGGAGTCACTATTCATCATTAAATCAAGAAAACAGGGAAGAATAAACAGACACCCTTTAGCCATACTGAATAAGCTGGGCTAGCAGGGCATCAACGAGTGAGTCAGCTTTACACTGTGACTTGATCTTCATCCCCATAGAAGGTGGGCTGCCCGTCACAGGACAGAATTCTTCATTTCTCTTGCTGGTCATCTTAGCACTGTTAGTTTTCTTGTTGTTGTTTGTTTGGTTGGTTTACCTGGTGTTAAAACCAGGGGTGATTAACCACTGAGCCACATCCCCAGCCCTTTTTATTTCAAAACAGGGTCTCTAAGTTGCTTAGGGCCTTACTAAGGTGCTGAGGCTGGCCTTGAATTTGAGAGCCTCCTGCCTCAACCTCCAGATCCACTGGAATTACAGGTGTGTACCACTGTGCCTGGCAGCAGTGTTGGGTCTTGAACTGACCCTGTGAGGACTTATTCTCGTCTATCACTCTCCTTACCAAGCTCAGTCCCTTCCTTCAGAGTGTGGAATGTGCCCTGGGAGCTGAGTTTTTGAAATTTCATTTACACGTAGTAAATGTGCATTTTTACGGGACACAGTGGGACATTTCTGTACATAGATGCATCATGCGAAGATCAAATCGAGGTAATGGGCATCCCCACAGGCTTATCCCTGGAGTGTTTGCCTACTATGAGAGCATTTCAAATCCTCTCCTCTAGTCATCTGAAATGCACAACACGTTGTTAGCTGCCCTACTGTGTACAGAGCGCCAGAACTTATTCCCTATGTTACTTTGAGCCCATCAACAGACCGCCCCTGTGGCGCCTTCCCTGGACCCTCCCCAGCCTCTGGTGTCCTCTCTTCTCTGCATGTCTTTCTGCCGTGATTTTCTACCCACCTCGGGCTCAAGTCAACAGAGCCTGCTGAGCATGAACTGAAACCTCTGCAGCCACAAGGAAAATAACTCCCCTCCTCTACGTGCCCGTCTCAGGGCTTTGCCCACTGACGGGAAGCCCACCAGCACAGCGACTGGGGCAAAAGCAGAGGCAGAGAACTGTCGGCCGTGGGTCGGCCCTTTGGCATTTGGAGAAAGAGATGTCGGCTTAACGGGGACCTCAGAGGATGTCCGTTGTGGCCAGTGCTCGACCTCAACTGGGCCTGCAGGACACAGTGGGAACTACCTTCAAAGCCTGTTGGTCAGACGCCCTCCTGGACGTGCCCCTTCTTACGTCTCCAGCGGCTGAAGGGTGTCGGTGGCCATGAAGAAGGCAACCTCTGCTCCCCATTATTATCTTCTAGAACACCGTGAGGTGAAATGAGACCTGAGGATGCAGAGCAATGGGCCCCTCACCTGTCTGTGGGTGTCTTTCTGCATCCGTTCCCACCCTGCCCGCCTAGGTGCAGCAGGTGTTTTGTGACCCCCCAAAGTTCCCAAACCTCAGCCTCAAGGCTTACGACTGTCAAAATCTTTGTCCTGACTCACTACACTTCCTACATGTCCACTGCTGGACATCTGGGAGGGTTGAAGGCAGTCCGCACCTCCCCCTGTCCATCCGAGGGTGGCTGCCATGTCGGGACAAGGCCTACATGTCCACTACTGGTCAAGCAGCTCCTATCCTGTGGCTTCCTTGCTGGAACCTAGGATGAGATGACAGCCCTTGTCTGGTCATGCCAGAGGGACAAGAGAAGATGCAGACCCTCCCTTCAACCCTCCCAGCATCTGCATGGACTCAGGGGCTCCGGGAGGTGGGGAAGGACGTGCAGCCACCCCCAGGGAGTTGGAGGCAGGAAGGGGACCTAGTGTCTGACGAGAACAACTGAAAAGGAGGGAAATTCATGTTTGCCTGTAGTTTTAGAGGTTTCAGCCCCCATGACCAGCAGGCACATGAGGGTGGAAGGGTGTGGCAGAGGAAGCAGGGAAGCAGAGAGAGAGAGGGTGGGAAGTGGCCAGGGACAAGTTACACCCTTCCAAGGCATGCCCCCGGTGACCTTCTTCCCCAACTAAGCCCTATCTCCTACCATTTCCACCACCTCCAAGAACACTGTCACATGACTGATTCATTAATGCATAACCCCATTGATGAGGTCAGTGTCCTCATGACCCAGTCCTTCCCACAAGCGCCACCTCTGAACACACCTCAGTGAGAACCAAGCCTTCAGCACAGGAGCCTTTGGGGACTTTCCAACTCCAATCCATAACACTCGGTGTGGGCGATTCTGTAAAATTTGGATTACCTATTTTTTCTTAAGCAAACATGCATTGTTTCTATATTAAGAGAAAAGTCAGTAATGGTTATGTCAGAAAGTCAGCACATAATCTGAATCTGTTTCCTATGGGTGCAGAGTAAGTAAGAGTCATCTCTCCAATTCTAGAGCCACACTGAGATGTTGGAATGGAAGTGATAAAATTCACACTGAGAGAGAAAGAAAAGGGAAAATGAAAGAAAGAAGAAGGAAGGAGGAAGGGAGGAAGAAGAAACAGGGCAGAAGGGAGGAGGGGAGAAGAAGAGAAGAAAGGGGAAGAGGGAAAGGAAGGAAGAAGAAAGAGAAGGAGATTAAGATTCAAATAAGCTCAGATGTACTGTATTCGGAGGTTTTCTGCTCAATTTCTTAACTAAAATATAGCATTCTTCTGAATGATCAGTATAAAATTCAAGTCAATAGCCTCATTCTCTAAAATGATTTCCCATTTCTGTCTGATGCTCTCATGGGACCTGCAGCCTGTCCAGCCTCCCCTGAGGCCTCTGAGGTATTGGAGGCCAGGGACTCAGTGATACCCTTAGGTCTCTGAGAGCTGCTCACTCTGTTCCTAGCAGGTGTTGGTGGGGAGTTCTCCCATCTCCCTCTTGGCCTTTCCAGAGTGTCTGCGTTGATGTAAGTTCTAGCTGTGTCTGCACCCTCAAGCATATCTTGCTGTCGGCCAGAAGAAAACCCATCCCAAGCCTCGAACAGACGATTGGAAGGACCTGCTGCTTGGAGAGACTTGGACATCCCATTTCTCAATACCAAGGGAGGCTGTTCTACTTTGATTTGGACTGAAACTGAAAGAACAACACAGAGCCAAGCAGGAGTTCCGAGAGAGATCTTTGTGAACCGACATCACTGGGGAAGGAGGGCTCTCCAGCGGTGGGATCCTCCCTGCTCAGTCTGGGTCAACGTTTTCTTTGGTTGGATAATAACCTTGTCTACTGATAAAGTCCAGCCTCGTGACTTGTTGCACAGGATGATAAGCATCACACAGGAGTGGTGGTGGCTTTCTTCTTCTGAACCCCATACTATTCCTTTAGAAATACCACAGGGGAACAAAGCAGGCACTTGAAAGTTTAGTCAACTTAAGAGACTTAACCACTAATTTAAACAGTATGGATCATTGCTCAGTTTCATGTGAGCTGTGGATGTACCCACTTCTGTTGATGGAGAAGCTTGCCTGATCAGCTTCTTGAATCAGCATACTAGCTACTTGGAAACTGCAGGATTCCTTGCCTGGGTTGGTAGCAGCAATCTCCTGTGCATCTGTAAGCATGGCCCTATAATACTGGTGTCACTATTACTCTGTGCTTTCCTCTATGAATACAAGAAGCACACCTGTACAGAGCACCATCTCTCCTCTGCTGTCATTTTAGCTTCTGCCTCATTTTTCAAGAATGCATATTCCAAAATTGTTTTCCTATTGGTTGCAAAGGGAAAGACAGGTTTAATAGGGACAGCAGGAAAGAAAGACCAAGAGGACGGGAGAAGAAGATGGGGTAGAAAACCAACCACAGAGTGTGCATCATATAATGAATTATTAGACAATCTCCAAATATTCAGTAAGACTGATTAAAATTGTGAAATATTCTGTATGAGTTAGCAGTCATCACAATAATGCTGTGTAACAAAAAGCCCCAAATTCAGTGGCTTAAGGTGTTAATTTGTCATTGTTTATAGACTGTGGGCCCATTGGGCAGTCCTTCTGGTCTTCTGGGATTGGTTTTGAGATTTTTCTACTCTTGCCTGAGGTCCACGCACAGGCTTGGCAGGGATTGGTCACTGGTTGGCTGATGTGGTCTGACCTCCGCTAGGAAGTCAGCTCTTCTTTCCCAGATCCTTGGTTCAGAGTGGGCTGGACAGGCTTATTTTTATGCTGGAAGCTGAATTCCAGGAGGGAAAGAAGAAGCATTGAAACTTCTTGAGCCTTCTGCTAATCGTCATATCCACTTTATCCTATAGACCAAAGCAAGTCACAGGGCCACCATGTACATGGGTTGAAAATTAAATTCCCTGAGAGTCCTTGGTTGAGATTTGCCAGGAGGTGGGGAGGAGCAGGCCCTCCCCTGTCCTCGTTGCCCTGCAGGTGGGCAGTCAGCTTTCAGCAGCCTGAGAGCAAGAGAGCCACAGGTCTCGGAGCAGCTCTGGGTTGATATGGTAACCGACCTCCATTAGCTCAAGGAGACTCAAGTCCCCTCCTGGAACTCAGCCTCCAGGGTATAAATCAGCCTGGTGCAGACCACTCTGGAGCCAGGATAGGGAGAAGCAGAGCTGGCATTTTGGAAGGTTGGCCCTCAACAGACTAGATGTCCCTGGTCATATAACAGAGAGAACAGTGGCGCCCATGATCCATCTACGTGTATCTGCCTGGGGCCTCACTTTGCTGCTGTTGCCTGACCTTCTAACTGCCCTTAAGCTGCGGCCTGCTGATGTTCTGGGTTTTGTCTCTGAGCAATGATCTTACTTCCCGAGTCTCCCACTGGAGCCCTGGCTGTCCTGCGGTGTGGGAAATGTGTCCTGCTGAAACATACTCCAATTCAGAGCCAGCATTTTCCTAGGTTGCTCACCCATGGCTGGCACAGCACCTGGCACAGAGTCGTAACTCACTGAAATATTTTAAAATGTTTCCCTTCCTGTGGTAAGAGTATGTCACACAAGATCTGCCTCCTTCACATGTGTCTAAGTCTATAACATGGTGTCGTTAATCACAGGTACACTGTGGGTCGATTCTGAGTGCAATTTAGCTAAGTTTATGAGCACGGAGCTAAACCTGATTTCATGACAAGCCTGAGTGGCCTTTCCCACTGGATTCTGAGGAAATAATTCACATCCTCTCATGGTGAGAAGGCATTTAACATATGTGAACTTTGGAAAGAATATCCCCCGTACAAAAATTGCCCTTCAGGACCTTCAAATAGAAAGTATGGAGCAGCTGTAAGTGAAGATGCAATCAGATCATCTTCACTAAATAATGTGATTTTTAATCATGTGAGTATTTTATGTCTTCTTGTATACAACAGTTCGTGAAGAAGAGGTTGCCATTAAATAAAACAGCACATGACAATGATCAGCAGGCATAATGGTTCTCTCCGTCACACTTGGTTGGGTGCAGAGTTTTCCATGATGCACTGCAAAGACGCGTGATTACTGTGACTAGGGGAAAGCACTTACCGGCACTGCCGCTCTGGAACAATTAGGACATTGAATCAAAAGTAGGAGTGACTCACATGGAGCACGTGCGGTCACCATGCCTAACGAGGCGATTCCTAGTGCTGCTGGCCAATACTCCAGCACAGTTCCTTGAGTGCCCTCTTCTGCAAAGTCCCTTGTGGTGCCTTCTTCTCCTGCAAAGTTCCTCAGGTGTCCTCTTCTCCTGAAAAGTCCCTTGGAGTGCCCTCGTCTTCTGCAAGTCTCTTGGGGTATCCTCTTCTCCAGCAATGTCCCTTGGGGTGTCCTCTTTTTCTGCAAAGGTCTTTGGGGTACCCTCTTCTTCTGAAAGTTTCTTGGGGTAGCCTCTTCTCCTACAAAGTCCCCTGGGGTGTCCTTTTCCTCTACAAAGTTCCTCAGGTGTCCTCTCCTGCAAAGTCCCTTGGGGTGCCCTCTTCTCCTGGAAAATTCCTCAGGTGTCCTCTTCTCCTGCAAAGTCACTTGGAGTGCCCTCTTCTCCTGCAATGTCCCTTGGGGTTTCCTCTTCTCCTGCAAAGATCTTTGGGGTACCCTCTTCTCCTACAAAGTCCCTTGGGCTGTCCTCTTCTCCTGCAAAATTCCTCAGGTGTCCTCTTCTCCTGCAAAGTCCCTTGGGGTGTCCTTTTCTCCTACAAAGTCCCTTGGGGTGTCCTCTTCTCCTAAAAAGTCCCTTGGGGTGTTCTCTTCTCCTACAAAGTCCCTTGGGGTGTCCTTTTCCTCTACAAAGTTCCTCAGGTGTCCTCTTCTCCTGCAATGTCCCTTGGAGTGTCCTCCTCTCCTGCAAAGTTCCTTAGGTGCCCACTGAGCTGAGGAGACCATATGTCAAGGAGTCTTCTCCTTGATGGGCTGGCTCAGCCTCATTTCTGGTGTTTGCCTTCACTACACGAGACACACCCTCTCTATACCTAGGACCCTTAACCAGTCATGAAACATATCGTGCTGGACCAGGTAGCTAAACTGCGAGTACCCTCTGTCTCTCAGCTCCAGGCCCTTTAAGATAGATCACATGTTGCTAGACTTGCTCATGCTATTAGAGGATCCAGAAAACTGAACTTCAGACAGCCAATGAGGAGACCCCTCCATGGGCTTTGTTCACACCTGTCCACATTGCTAGACACTATGTACCTGCTCCATTTCTAGAACCCTGGACCTGTCTTCCCATCCCACCCTGATGGCCCCTGCGTCCCAGGCTCACCTCCACACCTCAGCAGCTCTTTCACAATGGGGCCACATGGGACTCATTTCAGAGTCCTTGAAATGCTGGGCTGTTGCTTGCCTCTACCAGACATTGCCACAAGTGATTCTTAGTACTTTAAGACATCATTTTCATGTTAGATTTTAGCTCCAAGTTTTACAGCAACTTAAGCTTCAACTAAACTGGGTCTTGTTCAGAGTTTCCATATAAAAAAATCACAAAGTGTAAATATTATCAGGCACTTATTACACTCCAGGCCTGTGCTGAGGAGCACATGCACTTGCTCCTGTCTAACCCACATGACAGTCCTGTGAGGAGCGAGCTGCTCTCATTTCACAGCTGACTGCAGCTGGTGCCTGATCAGGCTGGTCTTTAAATCCTTCTTTTAACTAAGCGTGGCATCTTGCTGCTTTACTCCTTGGCTGGTGATCTCAATGAAATGGGTGGAACATGCTCATGTTAGATCTCCACGACAGAGGATTCTTGCCTTCTCACTGACAGCCCCCTTCCTCCCTCACTCTTTATAGAAACTACCTTTCCAGGCATATAGAAGGTATGTCACATGGGTGCCACGGATGGCAGGAGGGAGAGTTGAGCTGGCCGCCTGATCACACAGTGGTCATCCTAACCCAGTCATCTCGCCTCTTAGGAATCGTCCTCTAGGAATGAGTTAGAGAAAGATTGCTAAGGTCTGCATCCTGAGATTCACCCTGACTGCCAGCTCAGACATTCACATTCCTTTATAGAAGAAATGCACGGTTCAAACTAGTATCCCTGGGACTAACTCAGGCTTGGTGAGAGGGCAAGGTTCAATCTGCACCTCTCTCTCCCCATCTCTGCCTCTGTCTCTCTCTCCCACTCCTCCTTCCCGCCCTTCCTCCCCTCCACTTCCTCTGAAGTGCAGCTGGTTGACTCTGTGGGTCTCCACCTGGAGCTACAGGCCTAAAACTGTGCAGCCACGAGGAGGCCAGACCCACATGATGACCGAGATTTAAAATAAGGTTTTATGTGCATCCTGTTCTCTCCCCATTGAAGCCCACCCTGTGTGTGGCTTCTCAGCCTTTGCTGCAGGTTGTGAGAAGCCCTGGTTGAGGGGAGTAAGCTTGACCATGGATTGTCGTGTTTCCTGCATGCCTTGGGAGATCTCCTCCCAGCTCTGCACAGCTACTTCCTGTGGACAGCTCCTCGTACCAGGTGCTTGATTTTCAAATTTGTTTCCCAACAACTGGGGCTAAGCATGGCAGGTTTCCCACATGCTCTGTCCCTGGGTGCTTTGATGTCCCTGTGGGTTCTGTATCCTTCCTCAATGGCATCCTGTGCTGTCGGCATCCACAGACACAGGAAGGTGCAGCTGTGAAGAGCAGCATGCTGGCTTCTGATAAATCCTACAGGAGACCTGTGTGTGTGTGAACAGATGGCCATTTCTTTGATGGAAGCTGTGGGAAGTTCTTGGCTTATGTTGAAGGAGAAATTTTCAGAAGTTATGAATCTTCCGAGGCTAAAATCATATGCAGTCTAATGGGTCGCTCAGATGCGCAGTCTTTGTGGACTCAAGCAAACAGAACAAAGTGGATCTGAGTCTCTCATTCTCCACTTGATTTTGGAGGCAAACACTTACTAAATGGAATAGCCAGCTGATTTACCCAAACTACAAATAATTTGCTTACTCTTTCTCTCAAAATCCCTGCTGTCCCTTTTCCATCTCTGTTTCTGTGTGTCTGTCTCCATCTCTCTCACATACACTCACAGAGAAAGGAGAATCTGAACACGTTAAATCTGTCAGTTATGAAATCAGTTGAACACAGTGACTTACACTGTCAGGTTGGCGATCTCAAGGCCAGGTTTTCCGTTCCCTTCACTGTTTCATCTACAGTTCTGACAAAACCTCCCTCCTGGCTCAAACCTCAGCTGGGCTCCTCTCAGATCTTCTCAACCAGGCCCATGAGAACTGCCAACTCAGCACAGATCCTCTGTCCAGCCCTACCCTGAGACACTTGAGTAAACTCAGGCCCAGTTCCTCTCAGCTCAAGGCCCTGTCCCCAGAAGGACAGGAGGTCTTGAGGTCCTCACAGAAAAGATCAGCACCACTCAGCATCCTGCTCCTTCTAGCAGGATCCTGACCACAGGCCCCTGCCTCCCCTTGTCGTGGAGCCTTTTCTTCAGAAAACTCGCCATTGTAAACTCCTCTTCTGCCCCTTTGAAATGAAAATCTTCTCCTAGCCTCCTCCAGTTTTGCAACCCAGGAATATCTCTTTCCAGGACCATGGAACAGTCCCTTTAAAGTAATCCTCTGTCTCGGTGAGAGGGGAGAAGCAGATCTGGACAAGCTCCATTTAGCAAACACAGGTGTCCCAAGCCCACCCAACTCCTGCCTAAGCTTCTTGCTGGTTTTGCTTAGTACACCCCAGGATGGAAAAGCCGCCTGCCTTTGTCTCAGTGGAACTGAGCTCGGTGCAGACTGCAATCCCTCTCCCCTGCCTCAGTAGTGTGAGTCAAACTAGTCTCACCAGTGGTAACAAGTGCCAGCTTTGCTTGGACGCTCACCACGTAGTCAGAGCTCAGAGGACCGTTGCTAAGTAAGTGAACTCCTGAGTGAATGCTTCCTGGAAGAGATGAGCTGGTTCCTCGTAAGAAAACTGCCAGATGCCAGGTGCATAAGCCAGGCTCAATAGACAGCAGTGAATGAGGGAATGGAGGTGCAGCCCTGGACCCGGGCCTGGGTCTGTCTTTGTCAGGAAGTCTCAGCGACCTTGGGAGTCCATGCTGCTTCCCTGGATTTTGTCTCCAGGCTGAGATAACAGTGCTTTCTCAATGGCCCCTGGTGCCCCTTCCAGCTGTGGCTTTATGGGAGTCAAAGTTCTGCCGCTCTGCTGGTCATGGCTGACTGCAGGTCCACAAGAGAAGCCCCGGAGCTCCAGGTTCCCTGCAGAGCAGCCCCTGGTCTGGGGGCTTCCAGGCTCCACCACCCTCTCTGATGTCTCCTCATCCAGGGCAGAGCATGGCTGGTGTTCTGCTTGTCCTTGGGATGTTTGAGTTAATGGATTGCTCAGACTTACTTATTTGTCAACCACACACTTGATGATGAGCTTCATTTGGCTTCCTAGCTTCCCAAACGAACACGGGGGTCTCACTAATGACAATGATACACCTGTGGTTTTGGGGCATTTTCTTCTCTCCAGCTGAGGAGCACATGTTCCTTGCCAATCGTCAGCCAGCGGGGTAACGCTGGAGAAGGATGGTTTGTAGAGAGAGCAGGGGCTGGCCTCATCATGCAGGGGTCAGTTCTGAAGAGGGACTTCAGAGCTCTGGTGCTGCGGATTCTGCTGCTGTTGAAGCCCTCTCAGGACAGGGGTCAGGAGATCTGTGTGGCCAGACAACACTTAGGAGTGACTCTCAGGTGAGCATGACTGAGACCAGGGCAGAGGTCAGTGGGCTGATTACCAAAGAGAAGGAAAGGTGTGGGCAGCTAACCCCAAGGACCTCAGGGGAGGGGAAGGGTGGCCCTTTCTGATACAAGCAATCAACACAAGCAAGGAAATGCCTTTGGTCAGGTAGATCTGAGAAGAGAGGAAAGCTAAAATCTCTAAGGGGTGAGACACCCCACCCTCAGGCACCAGGTCTGGGCCCCTCCTCTCCAGAAGAGTGTTTCTTTCTCTCTCTTTATTTGTTCTATCTCTTAAATAAACTCTACTTTCTGTTCTTGCCTCGGCATTGCTCAGGAGTATAATCTTCCACATAGGGGAAACAAGGACCAGATCCTGATTTTCAAAATCAGTATCAAAATCATCCTGTCATGGAGGTGAGGCCAGGGGCTACTCCTCAGGCCCTGGGTCTCCGTATTCATGATCCACTAGACGTCTGACCTTGGACAAGTTAACTCTCACACTTTTGACCTCAGAATTTTCATATAAATATGTGAAATAAAATACTGTATGAGAGGATTCTGGAACACTTGTGTACAATCACCTGTGTCTGGCCCATCATGGCTGATGTCCAATAATATTAGCTCATTTCCCAAATTCTCAACTGTGGAGAAGGGTCACAGGAGTAGATATATCAGGAACTAAGTTAGAGCTTCTCAGGGATAGAGGAATATTGCTATGTTCAAAGTTTCTATTGCTTATTATAGTAGTATATTTTTTATTCCTAGGAAAAGGTTGCTAAGTTAATATTAAAATGTGTCAATGCAGATTGAAGGGAATATGCTTTATGCTTTCTTTCCTGAGGTTACAGATCTTTACAAAATTCAAATCTTCAAGATGTTGGCTCAAGAAGATGCTGGTGAGAGTGCCAGGCCTCTGCAGGCCCTGTGCGAGCTGCAGGGTTGGCAATCCGTTTCTCTCCGGCTGGGACTTTTGAGACGACCATCTTAAAGAGGACTTAGGAAGTGGGAGACCCTTCCGGAAGTGAGAGGAGTGCTTTCTTGCTCTCGATTTCACAGGTAAAACCTCCTGGATGACCGACCCTTACTGCTCAGGTGAAGTCCCTGGGAGGTGAAGCTTTCCAAAACTCTGTGAAGTTGTATAGTTTGAAATTTTTCTGGAATTGGTTTACTGTACTTCATGAAAGAGTATCTGTGAGTTAACTGTTTTAAACCCCCCCCCATTTCTTTTTAAATGAAGGATTCACGTACTCAGAACTGGCATCAAGCATTAGTATTATTTAGATGTATTTTATGCAAATAGTTTTTATGCCTACTTGCCTTATTGAAATGTAGTCCTCATCAATTCTTCTTCCAGGATTTATTTTTTTATTGGTGCTGGGCATTGAGCCCAGGGCTTAGCATGTGCTCTGCCACTGGGCTACTCCCCGGCCCCCCTTCTGGTTACTATGTAAAGGTATTTACACAAGACTCCTCTGCATCTGTTCCCCTCATATAAACAGTTCTTTTATTCAAAATATGAGGCTACAGGGAGAAATGCTTTAATGAACAAGACGGTTGATGTTGGTCAGTTCAACGCTGCCCTGGTGGTTCTCTCCAAGATGGTGGATCCCAGGTGATCAAGGTGATGGTGATGATTTTGATGAAGATGGTAATGGTGACATGAATGTTGATAATGATGGTGAGAACAAGTAGGTGACAAGGAGGTTAAGGCAGCTTCAAGTGATTTGATATCAAATATCTGTCATGTATCAATCAGGAGAGAATAGCAGGTGCGACTCATGGTTCTGGTGAACAGAGCTATCTACCTCACATGGGACCCTGTTGAAGTGCAAATTCATGGACCCCACAGCAAGACCATAGGAGTATAGTAGTATCATGTAGTATCTAATGGTGTGGTATTTGGGATGCCACTGATCCCAGGAAGTGGGTTTCATTGAACCTTCAGTGTTTCTCATGCAAGTTGAAGGCAGAGAAGCAGTGGCTATGTTGATGTGCTGACCAACCCATGTGTCAAGTGTCAAGGCTTATTTCTTGGTCACATCACGGGGTGTAATGTGAGTCAGCAACGGGTATCATTAGGGACCAGGGCTGAGTGAGCAGCCTTCGATGGAATCCTGCTGGTGGCCTTGGCAGAAGAAAATAAAAGAGGCAAAGTCTGACTTGGCTCTCAAACTTCCAGGGACCACCTCTCCTGGTCACTGATAGGACAACTGAGCACTGGAATCTGCAGGCCTGGGCCACTTGCTGGTGGGGATATGTTCTGAAAATGTGCCGTGGGGGAATTTCCTCTTGGTGGGAATGCCGTAGAGAGAACTTGCACAAACAGCCACAGCTTCACTGGGCAATAGAGTCTTCCAGGAGATTTCAAGATGGCAGACTAGAAGGCGGCTGCATTTCATGTTGCTCCAGGACGCAGGATTCAAAAGAGGAGATACTGAGAGACTTGGGACCAACTCAAAGCTGCCAGGTGAGTCTCTCCCATTGGGGAGGCGTCCCGGATGGGGCGGTAGTCTCGGAACACAGGGAACTTTGTGAAGTAGAGTTGCCCGGCGAGATGCCCCTCCCCCGCTGAAGCAGTAAACACAGACAACTGGGATCATCATAGAGGTGGCAGCTCAGCACAGCGCTTGGACTCGGAGCAACCACTGGGGCTCCGGGCGGCTGCCTGAGGAGGAGCTGAGTGGCAAGCTGTTTGGACTCAGAGCGATCGCTTCTGAACACCGGGGGGTTGCCCAGAGGAAGAGGAGGAACGTGGCGGGTCACTTGGTCTAGGAGTGACTGCATCAGAGCTACAGGCAGTTGCCAGAGGAGGAGCTGCGTGGTGAGCTGTTTGGACTCAGAGTGACTGCTTTTGAACACCGGGGGCTTGCCCAGAGGAAGAAGAGAAACGCGGCGGCTCACTTGGTCTAGGAGTGACTGCATCAGAGCCACAGGTGGTTGCCAGAGGAGGAGGCGAGTGGTGAGTTTTTTGGACTCAAAGCGACCGCTCCTGAACACTGGTGGCCTGCCTGGAGGAGGAGCGCGTTGGGTCACTTGGTCTCCGAGCGACCACTCGTGAACACCCGGGGGGCTACCCTGAGGAGGAGGAGGAACAGGGCAGGTCACTTAGACTCGGGAGTGACTGCCTAGGGCTACGGGCGGTTGACGGGAGGAGGAGACGCAAAGTAAGTTGCTTGGACTCCTAGTGAATGCGTCGGAACACCGGGCGGCTGTCTGGAGGAAGAGGTGTGTGGCGGGTCTCTGGGACTCGGAGCTATTGTACGGGGCTCCAGGTGGCGGCTCAGAGGAGGGGCTGCATAGCCAGGCAATTAGGTGCAGCGCAGGGTCCCGGGACCTAGGCGGCTTCTTGGTGAAAGAGCTGCACAGAGACACGCTTAGGGCGGAGCGCAGTTTCCAGGACTACGGGCAGACTCTCTGAGGAGAGGCAGACTAAGGAGACTTGTCTGTGAAGGGTGAGGCTCCCAGGCCCAGGAGGTAGGTCTGGGCCCCTGGGAACATTGCAGAGGAAGACAGCCCAGCCCAGGCGGTAGTTGTAGATTGAGGGGAACCTCTAGGAGGGGAACTGACTAGCGAGACCTCCCCACCAGGTGAGTTTTCCCCGCCGGGTGAGGTTTTCCCACAAGGACAGTACAGAGACATAGGCACAAACAGGCCTTACCTCAGCCTGCAGCCTAGTTCCCCTTTGGATGACCATTGGTCAACACGTGGAGACACCTCTGCCCACTATCAGGGAATATACACCACCTGAGGGTCACCAAACCTAGAGAGGCAGCTTTCTTGTGCAGCACCGCATTATCAACTTCCTCCAAGACATCAGGCTACTGAAGGGTAAGAGGGGATATACTAGCAATCTTCAGGGAAATTATAAGTCAATAGAGGAAATCTGCAATATCTTAATGATCCACTGATTCCTGAACAATATGAGAAAACCAGGGAAGAAAATGCCCCAAACAAATGTAGATGTTACATCAATAAAATCCAACGACAGCATGGCAGAAGAAATCACAGAAAGGGAGTTCAGAATGTACATAATTAAAATGATCAGGGAAGCAAACGATGAGATGAAAGAGCAAATGCTGGCATTGAATGATGAGATGAAAGAGCAAATGCAGGCATTGAATGATCGCACTAATTGAAAGTTAAAAGAGCAAATACAAGAAGCAGAAGATCATTTCAATAAAGAGTTAGAGATATTGAAAAAAAACCAAACAGAAATCCTTGAAATGAAGGAAACAATAAACCCAATTAAGAACTCCATAGAAAGTATAACCAATAGGATAGAACACCTGGAAGACAGAACCTCAGATATTGAAGAAAAAATATTTAACCTTGAAAACAAAGTTGAAAAAACAGAGAAGATAGTAAGAAATCATGAACAGAATCTCCAAGAACTATGGGATATCATGAAAAGGCCAAATTTGAGAATTATTGGGATTGAGGAAGGCTTAGAGAAAGAAACCAAAGGAATGAACAATCTAGTCAATGAAATAATATCAGAAAATTTCCCAAATCTGAAGAATGAAATGGAAAATCAAGTTCAAGAGGCTTATAGGACTCCAAATGCACAAAATTACAACAGACCCACAACAAGGCGCATTATAATGAAAATACCTAACATACAAAATAAAGACAGGATTTTAAAGGCTGTGAGAGAAAAGAACCAAATTACATTAGGGGGAAACCAATACGGATATCAGCAGATTTTTAAATCCAGACCCTAAAAACTAGAAGAGCCTGGAACAACAATTTTCAAGCTCTGAAAGAAAATGGATGCCAACCAAGAATCTTATACCCAGCAAAACTTACCTTCAAATTTGATGATGAAATAAAATCATTCCACAATAAACAAAAGCTAAAAGAATTTACAAAAAGAAAGCCAGCATTACAGAACATTCTCGGCAAAATATTCCATGAGGAAGAGATAAAAAACAAAGAAGCAAATCAGCAAAGGGAGGAATTATCCTAAAGGAACTGTCAAATAAAGGAGGAACCAAGTTGTGTCAAAAAAATAAATAAATAAATAAAATTTTAAAAATGAACCAAATGACCGGGAATACAAATCCTATCTCAATAATAACCCTGAATGTTAATGGACTGAATTCATCAATAAAAAGACATAGACTGGCAGATTGGATTAAAAAGAAAGATCCAACAATATGTTGCGTGCAAGAGACTAACCTCATAGAAAGAGATACCCATAGACTAAATGTGAAAGGATGGGGAAAAACATACCATGCACATGGACTCAGCAAAAAAGCTGGAGTATCCATCCTCATTTCAGATAATGTGGACTTCAAGCCAAAGTTAGTCAGAAGGGATAAAGAAAGACATTCATACTGCTTAAGGGAAACATAAATCAGCAAGATATAACAATCATAAACATCTATGCCCCAAACAGTAGTTCATCCATGTATGTCAAACAAATCCTTCTCAATTTTAGAAACCAAAGAGACCATAACACAATAGGGAATTAAAGGGAAACGAATAGGAAGAGAAGAACTCAAACTATCCCTATTTGCTGATGATATGATTATATACTTAGAGGAACCAGGAAATTCCACCAGAAAACTTTTAGATCTCATAAGTGAATTCAGTAAAGTGGTGGGATATAAGATCAATGCACATAAATCTAATGCATTTTTATACATAAGTGATGAATCTTCAGAAAGAGAAATTAGGAAAACTACCCCATTCACAATAGCATCGAAAAAAATAAAATACTTGGGAATCAATCTCACAAAGGAGGTGAAAGACCTCTACAATGAGAACTACAGAACACTAAAGAAAGAAATTAAAGAAAATCTCAGAAGATGGAAAGATCTCCCATGTTCTTGGATAGGAAGAATTAATATTGTCAAAATGGCCATACTACCTAAAGTGCTATACAGATTCAATGCAATTCCAATTAAAATCCCAATGATGTACCTTACAGAAGTAGAGCAAGCAATTATGAAATTCATCTGGAAGAAAAAAAAAACCCAGAATAGCTAAAGCAATCCTTGGTAGAAAGAGTGAAGCAGCGGGTATCGCAATACCAGATCTTCAACTCTACTACAAAGCAATAGTAACAAAAATGGCATGGTATTGGTACCAAAATGGAAAGGTGGTTCAATGATACAGAATAGAGGACACGGACACAAACCCAAATAAATACAATTTTCTCATACTAGAAAAAGGGGCCAGAAATATGCAATGGAGAAAAGATAGCTTCTTCAACAAATGGTGCTGGGAGAATTGGAAATCCATATGCAACAGAATGAAACTAAACCCATATCTCTCACCATGCATGAAACTAAACTCAAAATGGATTAAGGACCTCGGAATAAGACCAGAGAACTTGAATATTATAGATGAAAAAGTAGGTCCAGGGCTTCAACATGTTGGCTTAGGACCACACTTCCTCAACAGTATTCCCATAGCACAAGGAATAAAAACGAGAATCAATAATTGGGATGAGTTTAAAGAAGTGAATGCCTGATTCATGCAAAAATCTTTAACCCATTGCCTTGGAAATGAGAAACCCACTCACCATAGTTGCTCTAAACATTAAATGTGCATTTTCCTGAGAGGAAATGCCAGTTTTTGATGATTTTGTGATGGTGATGGTATCTCTGCATGCATTTGCATGTGTGTGTGTGTGCGCGGGATTGAGAGAGAGACAGAGAGAGAGAGAGAGAGAGAGAGAGAGAGAGAGAGAGAGAGAGATTGTGAGAGAATATGTTTCCTGGCTCTTACGAAACATAGGTAATGTATTTTTATTTTTTCTTGTGTGTTCTGAAGGGATTATTTCCAGTAACTGAAAAGAAAGCCCTAGCCCTATCTACATGACCTGTCTCTAACAATGTCTTTTAAATGTTTTTCTTTTATTTTGCGAATGTAAGTGGAACTATTATTTCCCCACCTGTAAATATGATCATATATTGTTACTCAAAATATAAAATGGGAGAAAGTGGATGTTCCTTGATAGAACAGAGGCAGAGGTTCACTCCTTCCTCACGTTGTCGCTTCTTATCATTGGTGCTTTCAACCATGCAGATGTCAAAATCTGAGACTTCACTACACTACTGCTTCATGCCCACCAACTTTCAGCTTTAGTACAATCAAATCTAACACCGAAGTATACTAGTATCAAAGGTCTTTAAGGGCATTTATTCATGTATTATTATAAGAGAAATAGTTGAAAATTATGTAGCATACTGACTGTGAAGCTAAATGTTTGTACTGGGATGTCTATAGACAGGTGAATGAGAATCAAGAGTATATTACTTTAAGTTTTCAATAGAAGTTCCTCACCGGAGTATGTTATGCAGTTTCACCATGGTTTTACAGGTGAAATACAGAGTTTCACATCAAAGGAAGATGCAATCCATAAATGGACAGACCAATGGAAATTTCTTTTCCCTTTGAACCAGGGGAGTGTGGGGAGCCTTTTTTACAATTTATTTTCCTATTTCCACAGTATCATGTTTGCTTATCTGACCTCTCCGTTATAATATACTATCTCTGAGGAAAGAAAGTGAGGCTGCATCTTACATGGTATCCTCACTGCTTACTATGTGGTCTAACGAAGCAGTTATTGAATGAATGAAGCTCACAGGAAACATCAATGGAGAAACCAGATGGTATACTGATTAAGAATGCAAGCTTTGCAGTCATAGTGTGTCGGCTTTGTTTTGTCTTAACCAATTATCTGATGGTCAGACTTAGCAATTTTCCACATTAGGAAAATGGGAAAAGCACAAGAATACTTATGTTCACAGGATAGTCTTCAGGAGTATGCCATGATATCTAACAAGTGTCCCTAAGAAGTACTCAATAAACGTTAGATGAATTTTTGGGTAAGTAAAAAAACATACAAGTGTTATTTAAAAGAATCCCACAATCATCCCAAAGTGTATATATTACCTTCGATGCCAGAAATTCTTGGTAGGGAGATAAGTCCATTGTTGGGGAGCTTTTACAATTTGGTCTCGAAGAAACTGAAACTTTTGACAGCTCTGATGGCTTTGATGTGAAACTCTGTATTTCACCTGTAAAACCATGTAAGCTTTAGTACAATCAAATCTAACACCGAAGTATACTAGTATCAAAGGTCTTTAAGGGCATTTATTCATGTATTATTATAAGAGAAATAGTTGAAAATTATGTAGCATACTGACTGTGAAGCTAAATGTTTGTACTGGGATGTCTATAGAGAGGTGAATGAGAATCAAGAGTATATTACTTTAAGTTTTCAATAGAAGTTCCTCACCGGAGTATGTCATGCAGTTTCACCAATACTAACAAAAGATTCTGAAATACTCATGAATCTGTGAATATCACATAAGGGGAAAATTCGACATGCGCCCATATGTGATGGGTCACAGTCAAAAGAAGGTGTCAACGGTGTGGCACATGCCTGTAATCTCAGCCGCACAGATAGCCAAGTCAGGAGAATTGGTAGTTAAAGGCCAGCCAATTGAGTGAGGCCCTAAGAAACTTAGCAGAACCCTGTCTCAAAATATAGTGTAAAAAGGTAAAGGAGCTGGGGATGTGAGGCAGTAGTTATGTGCCCCTTGGTTCCACTCCCAGTACCAGAAAAATGAAGGTGTATACAAATACTGCATAAGATTTCATCAGAGACTGGGGATGTAACTCAGTGGCACAGTGCTTGCCTAGCATGTGCAAGGTCCTCAGTTCAAGACTCGCAACTGCAGAAAACACAACAACAAAGGAAGAAAAAGGATGCACCCCATCCTAAATATCAAGCAACGTGAATCAGAAATGAAGAGTCTCACTTATACCTCAATTATAGCCAAAGTCATAAATTGTACCCCTAAATTTGTTTCATCAAGTTAAGGTTCAGTGCTGCATTAGGGATGTGGACTGCCAACCCTGGTGTGATTGCTCTGCAGACCTGATTTGGTAGCACACCCTTGTGGACATGTACTTTGTTTTTTTCTTTCCTGGGCTATGTCTGAGAACAAGTCAGATTCCTCATGACACCTGGCATGTCAAACATTCTCAGATCTGAAAAGTTGGGTGTTGTAATTCATGTCATTCTTTTTCTGATGACTGTGAATACAAAACCACACCTCCTAAACTTTGATGAGATGAATGTGAGTGTGCTGACCAGAAGTGAGCAACAGAGAACAGGCAGAGCTCCCCTTCCTCATCTTCTGTGTGGTCACGCCCTGGCTCAGTCCCATTCAGCCTGCAGGGACTTGAGGTCGACTGGAAAATCTCTGGATCAATGGCAAACACTGCAGCAGCAGCCACCTCTTTCTTCCCTTGCCTTCTTCACAGGTCCTAAAACGAAAAATAGATATTCATCAGTCACTGTAAATGAGAGCACACATGGACCACAGAGTGAGAGACTAAGGCATTTCCAGGATCTGTCTGCAGCCTGCTGGTTGCACTCTGAGTGAGAGGGGAAAGTCAAGGGATGTTTGAGCAGAGGAAGCCCATCTATTCTTAAAAGGAACATTCTGGCTGTTGATAAACATGGGAGTAACTAAAGCCTGACAAGGGGCCAAGTCAGGACCACTGGCACAACCTACTGGGGGGTTGAGCCAGCCTTCCTTAGGAGATGGCTTTCAATCTGAGCTGGTCATATATGAAGCAAGCTGTCTCAGGTGGTGGTAAGCAAGTCCCTGAGTCAATGGAACCATGGGGGATGGGTTACTGAGTAGGGAAGTTGTGCCATCAGTACTCAAGCGTATGAGAGGACTTGGGTTAGACAATTCTCCAAGTCTCTTACAAAAGGAGATAATGAGGTTGAGGGAGATCAGCTGAAGGGACTATTTTCCCAGAGTAGGGATACCTGACCACCTGGGACAATAAGGAGGTGTTCAGTGGTGGAAATGTGGGAGAGGCACTGCTGAGTGAATGAACAGCTTGAGCCAAGCTCCAGAGGTGAACAAACAGGGTCTTTGGGGAATCTAGCGCACCAACAGGGAAATGGTATATGGAGGACCGAGATGAGATGAAGTTAAGAAGAGCTGAAGGACCTCATAGGCGAGAGCTCCCATGTGGCCTGGTGATACTGAGAGAAAACATCGCCAGCCCTTGTTGAGGAGGCAAAAGAGAGACTGTAGGACCCAAAGAAGGTGGATCTGACTACTTGTTTCCCCTAAACAGCTTTCTTTTTTTTCCCTCACACCTTGGTCACCAATTTGTGAGGGCTCACCTGCCCAATATTCACTGTGCTCACTGCCCAACTTTCCACTGGAAAATATATCCAGAAATGGCTTCCTAACAAGCAACAACATAAATATAAGCCCATGAGTGTGTGAGGCCCCGGATCTGGGGGCTGTTTTGTGACTTCACCGTAAGAAGTTGGGAACAGACAATTGTGGGGAGGACCACGATTTGATGGAAGAGAACTATGCTCATGAGATGCCACAAGATGGAGTCCCTTCCTTCCGTCAGCTCAAAGCCCCTCCAGAAGCACCAGCCCTGGAACACCCAGTGCTCAGAACCCGATGAAATCATCTTTAGGCAACAATGGTACTTGGGCCTTCTGAAGGCTCCTATTGGGGAACGGATTCTTGGGGAAGTTGATTCTTTCCCGAGCCATGGTCCTGGTAAGAAATCTCAACGGTACGGATTCTCAAATGGCAAACCTGGGAAACCTGCTCTGGCATGTTAAATGTACATTTCCCTGAGAGGAAAGGCCAGTTTTTGATGATTTTGTGGTGGTGATGGTATCTCTGCATGCATGTCCTTGTGTGTGTGTGTGTGTGTGTGGGATTGATAGAGATAGAGAGAGACAGAGAGAGAGAGAGAGAGAGAGAGAGAGAGAGAGAGAGAGAGAGAGAGAGAGAGAGAGACAGAGAGAGACAGAGACAGAGAGAGACAGAGAGAGAGAGAATGGTTGTGAGAAAATGTGATCCGTGGCTCTCACAAAACATAGGTAATTTATTTTTATTCTTTCCTGTGTGTGCTCAAGTGATTAGGTCCAATAACTGAAAAGAAAACCCTAGCCCTATCTACATGACCTGTCTCTAGCAATGCCTTTTAAAACTTTTTCTTTTATTTTGGGAATGTAAGTGGAACCTTTTTTTCCCCATATGTAAATATGATCTTATATTGTAACTCGAAATATAAAACGGGAAAAAGTGGATGTTCCTTGATAGAATGGAGGTAGAGGTTCACTCATTCCTGATGTTTTCACTTCTTATCATTGGTGCTTTCAACCATGCAGATGTCTAAAGTCTGAGACTTCACTACAACAATGCTTCATGCCCACCAACTTTCAGTCCTTGCTTACCTCGATTTCAAAGGAAGAAGGAATCCATAAATGGACAGATCAATGGAAATTTCTTTTCCATTATGAACCAGGGGAGTGGGGGGAGGCTTTTTTAAATTTATTTTCCTATGTGCACAGTATCATGTTTGCTTTTTTGCCCTCTCCATTATAATATAATATCCCTGAGGAAAGAAAGTGAGGCTGCATCTTACATGGTATCCTCACTGCTTACTATGTGGTCTAATGAGGCACTTAGTGAATGAATGACGCTCATAGGAAACATCAAGGGAGAAAGCAGATGGTATACTGATTAAGAATGCAAGTTTTGCAGTCATAGTGTGTCAGCTTGAATTTGTCTTAAGCAATTATTTGATGGTCAGACTTAGCAAATTTCCTCATTAGTAAAATGGGAATTGCACAAGAATACTATGTTCACAGGATAGTCCTCAGAATTGTGCCATGACACCTAACAAGTATCCCTAAGAAGTAGTCAATAAATGTTAGATGAATTTTTTGGTCAGTAGAAAAACATATAGCAGTATTTTAAAACAATCCCTCAATCATCCCAAAGTGTACATTTTACCTTCGATGCCAGAACCAACAATGAGAAGTGGATAAAGGATGGCACAGACTTGCCCCTCGGTGTACACCCCTGGCACCAAAAGAGCTCCACCTGGGGGAGACTGTGCCGTGTGCCATATTCAGCCTCTGTTCAGGGGCTGTTAAACAGACCCAAAGGGCAGCCCTCAGGCTGGGAAGGGCAGCCTCGACAACAACCCTGGTTCTCCTTCATGTCCTGGCCCTTTCTGGTCACACCTTCCCACCCCACACACACACTCACTCACTCTCCACTTCCTTTTTCACCCTTCTAATTTCTGTCTCCTTTATTGTATACTCTCTTTTCCAAAAGGCAACAAAAGACACTCCACGTTCCAGGAGGGCCTACCACACCCCAGGAACAACTCCTCTGCCTGTTGCTCCTGGTCCTGGCTACTGCTGCCCCACTCCACTGCCCATTTCTTCTACCCATCCTACATGAGCCAGTGCCCAATGAGTGTCCCTGTGTTCTACACCCCAAGCATTCTTAGCTGTTATCCAAGACGTGCCTCCTTGAAACCCAACCCTGAGTGCTTTCGGAGCATACCCAGTTGCCCTTGCCCTGCTGGTGCCTTGGCTGCCAACCTCTCATGTGTCTTCTTGACTTGGGTCTTCTGCATGGCAGGGGCGTCCAAAGCCAGCCCAGGGATCCAGCATGAGGAGCGGGGGACTTGAGTGACCAGGCACGGTGCTAGAGCCAGGAAAGCCGGCAGAGGCGAGGGACCCGCACTACGCATGGCCGCCTCCGGTGCAGAGTAGGTGCTCCAGGTGGCCAGCCCAGGTGGACTCTGAGCGTCATGCGGTGGGGAAGAGAGTGCACTGGATGCTTCCTGGAGCACGGCGCCTCAAGGTTCCTGCGTACGCAGAACAGAACGCCCGTCTGCTTTTCGCCCCTGCGCTCTGGAGTGCGACGTCAGCGGGTGGAGCCAGGAAGAGAGCTCATGGACAACTTCCCGGTGCTGCTTGCTGGCAGCGCTCCACCATGCAGGCTTGAATTGGTGGGACAGAGTCCACAGCTGCTTCTCTGTCTTTGCCTCTCCGGGAAGGCACACTGATGCATGCGGCTTCAGTGAAGGCGGTCCTTGACACGCCTCCTTGCCTGGTGATGTCCCAACTTCCACCATGGGCACTGCTCCCCGGGGACACTGAGGTTGTGAGCATCCCAACAGTGTCACCTTATTTATATACATAGACGCAAACGTGTGTGCACAACTACAAGCACACTCACAGTGTACACACTATTACATATGTAATGCATTAATATATATATAAATATACATGTATATATATATATATATATATACATATATATATATATATATATATATACACACACACACACACTCACATACACACACATACACACAAGAAACAGAGAAACCTGGGAGAAATACCAAAACGCCTACATTCTCCTCACTTCCAACCAGCATGTAAGAAGAGTTGCACAAGTGCATTTGCATGCACATCAACAACAAATGCAATACACACCTAGCCAGGAAGATAAGCACAATCTACTGCTCTAGTTTTCACCCTCCAAGTCGCTAACTTAAAAACAAGCAGAAATCAGCTGGGCTCTAAGGAGACTATGCCGGAATAGGATTCCAAAAAGGAGAACCACTACAATTCAGCAACCACTGCCAAGCTAGAATTGACTGCATGCATGTGTAAATTATACACCACCTAAGTATTTTCCCCTGCTTTATTCCAAGACCAACATTTTTTCTTGGATACCTGATGTGCAATTCTGGCATGGGGCCCCTACAGGTGGCTGGCTCAGATGCTGTCATAAACACCCTATGAAACCAAACATGGGCCACACCCAGGATTCTCATGCAAGCATGGATGGGCACACACAGGTACAGGTACACAAATACGCACACACGCACACACACACAAACACACACACACACAAACCCACACACACATAGTCTATCAGCTCAGCCAGACCTCATGTTTAATACCTTGGATCTCTCATTGGAAGGAGAGAAATCAAAGAGAAAGTCAGTTGGGTGGGGTGACCAGGGCTCTCTCCTGGCCATCTCTCCCCTTATTAACATCCCATTACAGGCACTTGCATGGTACACAGGAATTTCCCATCACAGTCCAGGAGATGCAATATCCTCTGCACCTGATCACCTTCTGGACTTTTCTGCCCGGACCCAATCCCATTTCTAGGAACAACCACCTAGGTTCCAGCCACAATTCCCTCTTTTAAATTCTCTAACAAATATATTTCCTCCCAGCACAGAAAATTTTTTCCTCCTTTAGCAAGGTCATCAACCAAGATAGCATGTCATCCATCCACTAGTGCCCTGGCTTTGCTGAGCACTGGGTGGCAATGTAGTACTTACCTGGCAGTTGATCTCCAGGTGGCCTTCCCATGGCAGGATTCTCCACCTCCGAAAAACGCTGGGGTCATCTGCTCCACCACCTTTTTTTCCCCTGCTTCTTGACTGACATCAGGTACCTGTTGTCTCCAGGATCTCAAGTCCCTGCCTGGAGCTGTCCTTCAATCCATCACCTACTCTTCCAGAAGCGCTGCTACCTGTGGGAACTAACAATGAGCACTGGATAAAGGATGTCACAGACTTGTCCCTCAGTGTACACCCCTGGCACCAAGACAGCTCCCCCTGGGGGCCACTGTGGCGCATGTCATATTCAGCCTCTAGGCAGGGGCTCTGACACAGACCCAAATGGCAGTTCTCAGGCTGGGAAGGACCGCCTCGCCAACAACCCTGGTTCTCCATGTCCTGGCCCTTTCTGGTCACACCTTCCCACCCCACACACACACTCACTCACTCTCCACTTCCTTTTTCACCCTTCTAATTTCTGTCTCCTTTATTTTTTACTCTATTTTCCAACAGGCAACAAAAGACACTCCAAGTTCTAGGAGGGCCTGCCCCACCCAGAGAACTCCTCCTCTGCCTGTTGCTCCTGGTCCTGGCTACTGCTGCCCCACTCCTCTGCTCATTTCTCCTACCCATCCTATCTGAACCAGTGCCCCCAGAGTGTCTCCGCGCCTCCCCACCCCAAGCATTCATAATTTAATCCAAGAGCTGCCTCCTTGAAACCCAACCCTAAGTGCTTTTGGAGCATACCCAGTTGCCCAGCTGGTGCCTTGGCTGCCTACCTATCATGTGTTTTCTTGACTTGGGTCTTCTGCCTGGCAGGGGCGTCCAAAGCCAGCACAGTGATCCAGCATGTGGAGCGGGGGCTTGAGTGACCAGGCACGGTGCTGGAGCCAGGAAAGCCACCAGAGGCTAAGGACGCAAACTCTGGATGGCCGCCTCAGGTGCAGGAGTAGGTGCTCCAGGAGGCCAGGCCAGGTGACTTCTGAGTGCCATGCAGTGGGGAAGAGATTGCACTGTACGATTCCAGGAGCACGGCGCCTCAAGGGTCCCGCATGCGCTGAACAGAACACCCGTCTGCTTTTCATGCATGCGCTCTGGAGAGTGATGGCAGCCTGGTGGAGCCAAGAGTAGCGTTCATGGACAACTTCCCGGTGCTGCTGGCTGGCAGCGCTCCACCATGCAGGCTTGAATTGGTGGGACGGAGTCCACAACTTCTTCTCTGGCTTTGCCTCACAGGGAAGGCTCACTGATGCATGCGGCTTCAGGGAAGGCTGTCCTTGACACGCCTCCTTGCCCAGTGATATCCCAACTTCTACCATGGACACTGCCCCCCAGGGACACTGAGGTTGTGAGCATCCCGACAGTGTCACCTTATTTATATACATAGACGCAAATGCATGCGCACAACTACATGCACACTCACAGCTTACACACTGTTACATAAGTAATGCTTTAATATATATATGTACATATATACACACTCATACACACACATGCACACACAAGAAACAGAAGAACCTGGGAGAAATACCAAAACGCCTGCATTCTCTTCAGTTCCAACCAGCATGTAAGAAGAGTTGCACCAGTGCATTTGCATGCATATCAACAACAAATGCAACACACACCTAGCCAGGAAGATAAGCACAATCTACTGCTCCAGTTTTCACCCTCCAAGTCTCTAACTTAAAAACAAGCAGAAATCAGCCGTGCTCTAAGGAGACTATGCCGGAAGAGGATTCCAGAAAGGAGATCCACTACAATTCAGCAACCACTGCCAAGCTAGAATTGACTGCATGCATGTAAAAATTACACACCACCTAAATACTTTCCACTGCTTTATTCCAAGACCAACATTGTTTTTGGATACCTGATGTGCAAGAACTCCTTCTCTGCCTGGTGGTCCTTGTCCTGACTCCTCGTCCTGCCCTGCTCCTCTGTTCCTTTCTCCTAGCCTTCCTACCAGATCCAATGTCCCCTGAGTGCCCCCGCACCTCAGCACCCCCAGCATTCATAGGTGAATCCAAGAGCTGCCTGTTTGAAATGCAAACTTCACTGCTTTCTGAGCGTACCCAGTTGCCCTGCTGGTGCCTTGGCTGCCTACCCCTCACGTGTTTTCTTGCCTTGTGTCTTCTGCCGGGCAGGGGCATTGAAATCCAATCCGGGGATCCAGTACGAGGAGGGGTGGGGGGTGGCTTGGTCAACCAGGCATGGTGCTGTAGCCAGGAAAGCCGCCAGAGTCTAAGGATGCGTACTTAGGGCAGCCGCCTCAGGTGCGGGAGGAGGCGGTCCAGGAGGCCAGGCCAGGTGGCCTCTGGGTGGCATGTGGTGGCAAAGAGGGCATACTGAATGCTTCCTGGAGCAGGGCACCTCACGTGTCCTGTGCATGCTGAACTGAATGCCCGTGTGCTTCTCGCGCATGCGCTGGGGAGAGCGAGGGCAGCCGGGTGGAGCCAAGAGTGGCGCTCCAGCCCAACTTGGCAGTGCTGCTGGCTGGCTGACCTCCTCAGAGCAGAGCTGAATTGTGGGCCAGAGTCCACAGCCTGTTATCTTGCTTTTCCTTGTGGGGAAGACTCCCTGATGCTGGCCGCTTCTATGAAGGCAGTTCTTGTGGTGTCTCCCTGCAGGGTTATGTCACAGCTTCCACCAATGGACCTGCCCACCGTGGTTTTGGTGGGTGTGTGCCACCCAACAAAGATTGTCACCATATTTATATACGTATACACTCCTACACCCAGACATGCAACATACATACATAAATGTTATTTTGTATCCCATATATAGTATATTATTACTATATATATATCTGAGAAAAATAAAAATCTGAGAGTCTTATATTTCTCTACATGGTAACAAGTAGGCATAAGAAAACAATGATATTTATATCTAAGTTGAATACATTTATTCATGTACATAGTCATTTAAATTTAAATATAATGATCCCAATGTGAAACAAATTAGAAAAGAGAAGGTTTACTATCCACAACTGAGTCATAAATAATTGTGATATTTATAAATCAGTAATGTAACCAATTAAAGATTCAAAAGAATTGATGAAAGATAATTTTAAAAACTGAATAAGTATGAAAAGTTCAATTTATTATGAAATATTATTCAAAGTTAAAAACCTAAATCTATGTTAAATGAACAATTTGGATAAACGTAACCCCGTTAGAAAAAGAAAACTCATTTTGAAAACCAGGAAGGATTAGGAGAAGCAAAAATTCCAGTAAGAAATAGGGGAAACATTCTTGGGAAGATCTGAAGAATGAAGAATGCACCCTCTTTGATAATGTTGTCATAAGGATTTTCAGTATCAAATAAAACCACAATACAATTTATGATGCAAATGTGATCATTTCCCATACTCCTACAGATAAATGTTACCATACACAAAAGTTTAAATTTTTAAAAATTCTTGCAATTTTATCACTTTTGATACTTATTTTAATTTTATCCTACTTTTCCATTCCTAGTATTATACATTTATGTTGCACAGCTGGAGAATGTGTAGCTATTTTATATCCTTTATTTATAAATTGAATATTAAAACTGTCCAATTTTATATTAGAGTTTCAAAATTTTTTCTTACTTTACAAATTATAAATGCTGGGGCTCTCACTGTGGCTCAGTAGTAAACCACTTGCAAAGCATATGTAAGGCATGTGGTTCGATCCTCAGCAGCATATAAAAAATAAATAAATCAAATAATGGTATTGTGTCTGTCTACAATAAAAAATTAAATTATAAATATTGATTGGAGATAACAGATAATGATTTCTATTATAAAGAATCTAAAAACATTTATGTAGTTCTTCTACCAAGAAAAATAGATACATAAATACTTTTGGATTGGGTTTTCTTTTTTAAAATTTTAAAGTTAGCATACAATTCATCTAACAAAAGTCACAATGTGCACAATTCAGAGAATTTTTCTGGACTCATGATGTACAATCTTCACCATCATCAATTTAGAACATTTTCATTCACAACAAGATGAACCCCCATACACGTGGTAGTCATTCCCCATTACCCACTATTGTCAAAGTGTGAGGAAAGCCCCTAATTTCTCTATCTTGAACATTTTAAAAAATGTGTTCTAATTAGTTATACATGACAGTAGAATGCACTCCAACTGTACATGGTGCAGAGTCACAACTGTAGCGGTAATCATACATTTGTACAGGGTAATAACACCCATCTCATTCCACTGTCCTTCCCATCTCTACTCTCCCTCTCCTCCTCTCACTCCCATATGCACAATCCATAGTTCCTTCATTATTCCCTAACCCCCATTATGGATAAGCATCTGCTTATCAGTGAAAATATTCCACCTCTGGTTTCTTGCATTTGGCTTATTTCATTTAGTATGATATTCCCCAGCTTCATCTGTTTACCTGCAAATATTATAATTTCATTCTTCTTTATTATACTGGAAAATTAAAAAAAGAATCATAATATGTGATCCCTTGTTACCAGTTTCTTATATTTAGCCTGTTTTTGAGTTTCATTCATTTTATAGCATGAATCAGTACTTCATTTCTTTTTAGAGCTGAATAATACTCCATTGTGTGCATATGCTGTATTTGTTTATCCATTTATCAGCTGATGGAAATTTGGATTTTTTTCAACTTTTTTGATAATTACAAAGACGTTTGAAAATATTCATATACACATTTTTGTATGGACACATCTTTATCAGTTCTTTTGGACATATACGCAAACGTGGGACTGCTGGGTCATGACAGCTGGGTCAGTTACTACACCATTTTAAATTCTTAATAGCAAAGTGTGAGCACTTTAATTTATCTACAATTTTTGGCAATAATTATTATTTTTATTTTTCTTTTTTATTTATTTATTTATTTATTTTTTGTGGTGCTGGGGATTGAATCCAGGGCCTTGTGCTTATGAGGCAAGCACTCTACCAACTGAGCTATCTCCCCAGCCCTATTTTTCATTTTTTAGTATAGCAATTCTAAAGGAAGGCGTGTCATCTAGTGAAGTGGTATCTTTCTGTAGTTATAATTTGCATTTCCCTAATGATTAGTGAGCATCTTTTCATGTGCTTATTGATCATTTGTATCTCTCCTTTAGAGAAATGTCTATTAAAATTCTTTGCCCACATTTTAGTAGTTTATGTTTATTGAATTGAAAGGCTACTTTATATATTCTGGATAATAGACACTTACCAGATACATGATTAGAAATTTTTTCTCTTTTTCTGTGTGTTGTCTTTTCACTATCTGAATAGAGTCCTTTGGTGCCCACCCCCCCAAAAAATGGTACACTTTTGATGAAGTCCACGTTTCTTTCTCTTTGTCACATGTATTTTAAATGTCATATCTAAGAAACTTAAAGAAAATGTGGTAAAAATGAGAAAAATTGATGAGTCTTAGTAGAGGATAAACATATTCTTATGGTTTTTCTGTAAATCTGCTCCTTGTACAGTCTAATATTTGGGAATGGTATTGATGTCTCAATCATGGGATTTGAAAGAGCTCAGTTAGGACACTTGGAGTAGTTTTCTAGGTAGTTCAAGGCTGACTGAAAACTTGCTGCCACTGTCCAGTTGTGTGACCCACAGGCAGGTTACTCACCCTCCCTCATCCCTACTTTCTTCATCTGCAATTTTAGACAGCACTGACTGCCTGGTATGGTGTGGGATGAGGGTCAAGGGGTGAAGATGGAATAAGATGCCCATGGCAGCTGAGCCTGGGGCAGGCAATCTTTCAGCCAAGAGATAATGGATGTGTTATGCAAGTAGATATCTGGAAAGGCCCCTCAACATCCAGATGTCCTGAGTATAAGGGGGGCTACCATGTATGAAGTTACTTTCTGTCACTCTGGGGTCCCTAGCCAGAACCTTACTCCTGAGAAATACCTGGCCTGCTGCATGAGCTGACCAAGGCAGGTATCCTTGTCCATAGGCACCAGCTGTCCTTCCTGATGTCCTGATTCCCACCCCCATAGCCAAGGTTGTGTGAAGGGCTGTGTGGGAACTATTAAGTAATTAGCTAAACTTTCTGTGGGCTTTCCCTCTCTCTCCCTGGCCACCCCCCCTGGACTTCCTGGCTGATGTCTGTGATTGCATCTGGAATCTTTAATTACTGGAATCCCACTGTCTCTTTTCAACTTCCCACCCTCCCTGTCCCTTCTGCTGATGGAAGACAGGAAGAGAAAGATGGATGGTCTCAGTGACTGTGACCCCAGCACCACCAAGCATATGCGCTCGGCACCCACACACACCCACACACCACTTACACCCCACCCCATCTCCCCCTTGTCTCCTTAATCCTCTCCTCTCTACTTGGTCATCTTTCTCTGTCATTGTGCCTCTGGATGCCTCTCACCCTCTTCCTCTCTTGTTCTTTTACATTTTTATGTCTCTGTCCAACTGTTCCCACTATTTCTCTGCCTTTTTCACTTTAAAGGCAGTTTTTCCAATTTTTTCACTTGTTCAAGACAGCTTTCCCTCCATAGCACATTAGGATTTGGGGATGACTCACCAGAGTGCAGATATGAAGTTGAGATACATGGGAAGGTATGTGCCCTTCCTAAATTCTCCGGACATCAGTGTCATCCTCTCTACAATAGGCATATCACTAGGACCATGGAAGTTTATTGGGAGAGACACAGGCATAGTCCAGCTCTCCATAAAACCTCTGGCATCTACACTTGTGTCTACAAACCCCACTCCTGCATTTCTCCAGTCTCACCTCCTTTGACCCTGTTTTTTACATGGGCTTCAGACTGCTGTTATTCTCAGTACAAGAAATGCACCCAACTCCAGGACTTTGTCCTTGTCTATCTTTCCCTAAGGTGTGGGCTTCACTTTGCGACGTGCTCTTGAAGGACAAAATGTAGCAGAAAAGGGCCATGTGTTACCTCTAATAGGAAGCAGGCTGCCATGCCTTAAGGATGCCTAAGCAGCCTTCCATAGGTCGAAACAAGGTCTCCTGCCAACAGACAGCATGAACTCGCCAGCAGGTGTATTTGTGAGCCCCCTAGGAGGCAGACCCATTAGTCCCACAGCATCAGTTGCCTTTGTGACTGCCACCTCACAGGAGATCCTCAGCCAGAGCAACACTGTTGGATTCTCAGCCCCCACGAATGGTGTTACCATGTTTTAAATGCTCCACTGAGAGCCATTAGGATGTCTTAGATAAATGGCTGGTTCCAGGTTTAGAAAAAGGAAAATCCAAGATGAGCCTGGAATGTTCTATGCTGAAGTAGATAAACAAGGCCCTCTGGCCTTCACAGAGCCCACCTTCTGGGGAGGCAGGAGGGAACTGTGAAGACGCTTCTCCACTATGACTCGGACTCTCTGCCGTCCACCTCTGCCCTGTCCCTTCTTTAGCCCAGGTCCTCGCAGGGTTCCCTGCTTTCAGAAGGCCTCCCTGCCACGGGCATTGTTGGGCCCTCCTGGCTGCTCTACAGCAGCAATGGAACTAGAGTCAGCATGACGCTCCTTCCCCTCCAGCCCCCTGCAGCTGGGCCCTGCAGTTCAGCTGGGCTCTTAACACCAGCAACACCAGCAGAACTCAAGACTTAAGAGACACAACTTAAAATAAACCAAAAAAGGAGGTACCTAAGTATAAAGCTACCAAATTGTGTTCATGAGCAATCAGGGAAAGTTCTTTCATGAACAAATGGGAGAAATACGGTGTTCACAGAGTCAGAGACTCATTGTTAAGACATCAGTTCTTTCCAATTTGATCTACAAATTAAACACAATCTCAATGAAAACCTCTGCAAGGTGTTCTGTAGATATTGACAAGCTGATTCTAAAATACATATGGAAAAGCAAAGATAACAGTCCAGACAATTCTCAAAAAGACCTCCCAACGGCAAGACTCACCACCACCATGTAGTAACCAGAATAGCGTGGTATTGGCACAAAGATGAACACACAGGTCAATGGACCACGAGAGTCCAGAAAGAACCCTCAAAATTCAGCCAACTGATATGTACAACTGGCAACATCAATGGAGGAAGGAGAGGTATTGTTTTAAGTTGCCTGAAATATTGGACATCTCTACAAATAAACACTAACATATACTTCACACTTTATTCAAAATTTAACTCATAACAGATCACATGCCTAAACAAAATGAAAATCTGAAAAACTTGTAGAAGAAAAATGGATGGCCTCTGGGTTTGGTGATGTGTGTGTGGACATGACACCCAAAGCACAATCCATCAAAGAAGAGCCCATGACAGGCTGCACTTCAGCATCAGCTTCTCTTCTATTAGAAACACAGCTGAGAGAATGAAAATTCAGCCACACACCTGGTAGGGAACATTTTCAAATCAGATCTCTTGTGAACAAGTTCTGAGATATTAGGAGAATACTTAAAACTGAACAACGAGGAGACAGTCTATGAAAAATGGAGACCATATGATGGGATATATCACCCAAGAAGGCAATCAGTAGCAGAGAAGCTATAATGAGGTACTCAACCTCATCACTAAGGAAATGCAAATTTAAACCACACTTGCATCAGCGAGAATAGTTAAAATAAAAGCAGATGGATGTAATTTTGAAAACCAGCACAACAACTGCTGGCAAGGGTGTAGAGAAAGAGAAGTTGCCTCTCATTGCTGGAGGGAAGTTACACAGCCACTTGCTGAAAGAGTTGGCAGATCCTTATGAAGTTAAACCCAACACACCAGTAACCCTGTGTTCTCACAGAACAAAATGATTCTCATGTGAATTGATAGTCACTCTACCCCAGTGTTCACAGCAGTAATAAAGAGGAAAAAATGTGATGCATGCTACAAATGGGTAAATTGTGAGTTCATTTATCTGAGTGAAAGAAACTAGTCTCCAAAGTACAGCACTGTAAGCTTCTGTCCTGTGACATTTGGGAAAGGGCAGGTCTGCAGGGGTGCCAGCAGCTCAGCAGCCACCATCTGACAGAATGCATCCCACAAGCCTTGGGGGTCTTCCTCCAGTGGTCCTGTGCCATACCACACTGCTATCACTCTTTCCTTGGGTGTGGCAGCTCAGTCACAGGCACCGACCCTGCCACCTCTGTGGGGATCACCAACTGTTTTCTGGGGAAACTCTCCACCACCTGCATCTTCACAGGCACCCTTGGCCACCCTGGGGGGCACTGGCAGGGTGTGGGGATCTGCAGGAGGGTAGAAGATTCAATGTTGATCCAAAACCAACAGCTCATTAGATGTGTGCAAAAGTGGAAGGTGGAGAACGATGGTTCCTGCTTAACCAAGGTCACCGTGCTGGGGAGGCCAGGCTCAGGAGGCCATGCTGGGCCCGAATCTGCTCACCTTGGATGCTGGTGACCCCACCTCTGCACTTCGTTCTGACAGCCTGTTACCATTTTTCTGGTTTCCGTGTCTCAATCTGCTGCACACCTGCAAAATGTATACCCCTGGTCCCACAGCAACAGACATCCAGGGGGCCTTTGGAGCATAAGGACCAGGCCACAAATGGAGGGACTCACAGCAGCTGCACTGTCACCTGGAAGCACCTGGAAGGCAGGATACGGGGAGGCCCTCTGGTCACCCAGAGCAAGTATGCAGTCCAGTCCTCTGGTCTGATTTCTCAGCTGAATGCTGGCGGCTGGCTTATACTCCAGTGAGACTCCATTGTGTCTCATGAGCCATGATTTCTTCTTTCAAGCCTGGGTACTTGACCAAGAGTGAAACTCACGCAGTTTTCAGCAGGTCTGTTTGCTAAGCTCCTCTCTGGGGAAGCATGGAGAAGGAGATAGGCAATAACGGATCCTAGATAATCCCAATAATCACTCAGAGAACAAAACAAATTTAGTATATGATGGCAGAAATGAAGTTCAGAGCATTGGACAACAAAGTAGTAGAAGGTAGAGCAAAACCTCAAAGAAATAGATTTATTTTTCTATAGAAAATAATAGAGGTCAATATTCTAATAACAGCAATTCTAGAAGGAGGTTAGAGAAAACATAGAAGAAGAAATAATCATTAATTTCAGAAACTTTCTAGGACATGAGTTTTCAGACTGAAGAAGTCAAGTGCCCAGGAAAGGGATGATTGTAGATCCACAACAGTACACTGCACTGTGGAGTCCAGAACATGACAGGAAAGAAGCAAGGTCACATACAGAGGACCAGAGAACCAGAGCTTTCTGCACAGCAACCCAGGAAATTGGAGGACTTCACATCCTGGATGCAAGTGTTTCCTGTTGGACTTCTATATCTATCCAAAATAGCAAACAAAAATGAGGCAAAATCAGGATTATTTTCAGATATACCAGATTCTTCAAAAAATTTACCTCAAATGTATACCTTATCAGAAAACTACTGCAGGGAGCCCTCCAAAAAAAGGAAGGGGTGAGTGAGGAAAGAGGGAAAATGCAGCCCAGGAAATAAGAGAGAGGCAAAGAAATCCTCAGACCATGATGATGGGTGAGGCCAGGAGGCTCTCCAACCCCCAAAAGGTTCTGGAGAGATGCCTGGAGTTGACCTGTAATTCAGAGCACTAGAAAAATATAGAAGGGTCGGGTTGTAATTAGTTGTAAGTACATAGAAAAAGAAGGAATATGAGGACAACTGTGAACTCCGGGAGCCCTGGGCAGCAAAGGGAAAGCAGTTATGGCATGGTACACAGTGTCCGTGCACAACACCCACGTAGGTCCAACTGGTAGAAGGAACTTCAGAGAGTCAGCACCACCATGTCAGGAGGACATGTATACCAAGAGCATGTAGGTTCACATCTTCATGAAGGCATTCAGCAAGTCAGGGCTAAGGGAAAACTCTAAGAAGGAACAATCTAGACACTTTATTTAGAGACATGGAGATAAATACCTAAAGAATAAGAAGTTGAAAATGATCGTGTCTAAGGAGGGTAAATGGGAGCAAGGGAGTCAGGGAGACCTGTGCTTGGCACAAGTGCTGGAGGAGAGTGAATTCACTCTTGAATTATAGGCACACTAAATATTTTATGAGAATTGGAAGTATAGAATTAATTGGAGTTTACCAAGAAAGTGAGAGAGGGATGCCACTCAAGACAGCAAGAAGGAGCAATGTGGTATGGACAGGGGTTTTTATGGGAGTGGGAGTGTGTGTGTGTGGAGGTGAGAAGAGGCAGTGAGGGATGGGACTGTGGGGCTGGACAGAGGCCCTCCAGAGGATCTTGGATTCTTTTCTCAAGAATCTGGACCCCATCCACTAAGACTGGGAAAGTGATTGCACATGGAACCACAGTGCCATCTTAGTTACCAGGGCTGTCCTGCTGGTAGTATGGTGCAGGCAATAAAGACAAGAATCAAGGTAGGTGGGAAGCTGAAGGATTTAGTTCTTGGCAGAGAAGACCGTTGGAGTAGATATTGGGAGTAGTATACATTGAAATTGATGTCCATCTTGATTGAGAGTTTGACTGGGTATGAAAATCACAACTGGAAATTGGGTACAGAAAAAGCAAGAGAAAAGTGGGCCTAATGCAGTCAGACAATCAGCTATATGAGGGCAGGGCTGCACCCCTCCTGATCCAACTGCGCCTCCTGCAGCTGCACCGGGGACTTACACAGAGAAGGAGCCAGGGAACGCAGAAGGGCTTTGCCTCCTCCCTGTTCTCCACTCTCCAGATGCCAGAAGGGAGACATCCTGGTGCCGCTGGGAGCCAGCTCATGAGGATGGCAGAGCATGAGATGGAAAGGACTTGGGTACTGCCCATCAGGCCTGTCACAGTGCACCAGCTGCCCCTGGAGAAGCACCCACACCCCAACCCAAGGAGGCTTCCCAGGAGAAACCATCCTTCCAATTAGAGAACGGGGCTTATGGACAAGGCCAGAGCCTCAGTCCATTTCCTTCTCCATCCACATGTCCCCAGAGGCAGCCAGCACAATGGATCACCCACAGCACATCAGCTCCCACCCAGCTCCAAGCACCTGAGTCCCTCTTCTTCAAGCAGGACATTCCTGTACTGCTGACACAGCCCACACATCTGTCTCTGGCCACAACCACACCCACACGCTCACAAGGCAGGGCCAGGTCCTGACCTCCTCTGCCCTTGAAGCCCAGGCTTGCTCCAGGGCCTGTCTGTCCTCAGCTCACCCACTGGGCTCCTCTCAATCTTTAGGGTGGGTCAGGCACAGCCTTGGCTCAAAATGCAAGTACACTTCTGGAAAAGGCCAACCTAAGAGAGGCCTTTCTATGCCAATGAGTGTGTTCAGATGCATCTTCAAACATGCACAGACTTATTTACATTTTAATATCATGGAGCTGACTGAGCAGAACAAATCAACGGCTCTGTTAGGGCCTCAACTACTGAGGCCCCCTCTCCCTTGGCCTCCCAGGCCTGGTGGGGAAGGCTTTCCCAGCTTCTGCTGAGCACCACTGAGCCTCCATGCCCTTTGCCAGCTGAGAGTCTGACCAATGATTCATGGGCTTGAGAGGCCTGAATGCTTCTGAGTGCACAGGCAACTCCGAGGGTGTCTGCACTGGACACTGTCCACAACAGCGGGCAGTGCGTCCTTTGCTGTCAGCTCTGCATGGTGGAGGCAGCCTGTTGTGCTGTTTTCCCTGAGCTCCATGGTCTCTGTCTTCTGCAAGAGGACTCCAGGCTGGAACGTTGGTAGCCCCTCCTCAGTTACCTGGTGCCTGAGACATGTGCTGACAAGCCTCTCATGCTGTCACAGGGCTGTGGAGGAGCTGGTGGTAGAGAAACCACCGGAAGGTCCAGACATCACCGCACCATGGAGCGCCAGTAGCTCAGGCCTCCATGGCATCACCCCCACTCAGATTCTCCACACCCCTGCCAGTCAGGTGTCACTACAGAACAACTCACCCACAAACCAGGCACATAAGGATTTAATATTTCACTGGGCTGGCTGGCGAGTCCCTGCTGTCCTGTCTGAGCTCCTGTGCAGCCCCTCTTCCTGAGTCTGGAGGCCACTGCCTGGTGCCAGCTGTCAGCTGAGCTGCTTTGTCATTCTCCACGTGGTGATCAGCCCCCAGCAGCCAGTCTAGCTTTGGAGCAGTGCCCTAGGGCCACACACCCAGGGCACAGAGACAGTGATGTGGAGCCTCTTGGGGCACAGCCAGGAGCTGAAATGTCACGGCCTGAGAGTCAGTTGGTCAAAGGAGGCCAAGTCCAGCCAACATGCAGAGGCAGGACAGACCCTGCCTCTCAAAAGCCAGACCTGGCTTTACAAAGGGACAGTCAGCCCCAGGGATGAATGCAGCTCCGTCACCTCTCTGATCTCTGATCAAGTTCACACCTCCCTGAGGCCCAACCACGCTCCAAGGGGAGAGTGGATCTGTGACACAGAGGCAGAGGACCTTCCAGAGTGGCTGACAGCAACCCAGGAGCAGGGCCTTGGGAAGCCAGAGCACTACGGGCATAGAGGACATTCCTCCTGGGCCCAGGACGTGGTGGGGCTGGGCTAGGACCACACTGTGTGCATTTGCACAGGGAAGAGGAACCTTGTGGAGGGGCCTGTAGACATGGGAGCGAGAAGGCAGCAAGGTGCGTGCGCTCCAGGAGCAGGGAGAGCCTGCCTGGGGCTCTGTGTTCAGTGACTGACAGGCCTCACGGGGCCCCGCCATCCCCACCACCCAGACACTGTGCTTTGGGAGGGTGGAAATTCAGCACAGGACCTGGGGCACTCTCAGAGCCACCAAGGACACAGAGAGGAGAGAGTGCTGGCCACTTGGGGGTCAGATGCCCTGTGGGCAGTGGAGAGGCCCCTGCTGAGCCCAGGGAGCTTCCCCTGCCCTCCAGCCCTTCTCTTCACAGAGGTCTGTGGGCAGAGCTCTTCTTCCTCCACTGGCTGGAGTACCTCCTCTGATCCAGTCCTCTGGTTGCTCCATCAGACACCACTGGAATGGAAGCCTGATCCCAGGTTTGCCTCTGGATCCCTCTAGCAATGCAAGGTGGATCCCCAGAGGGCACTGCAGCGTGGCATGTCAGGAAGTTCAGGCTCCACCAGAGGGCCAGATCCAGGGCTCAGGAGGGAGTCCAGTACAGGTCACGCCTTCACACTCCCACTTCCACTGGGCTGGCCTCAAGCTGCCATCTTTTACTCTCCCAAGGAAGTTGCCTCCCATCTCTTCTCTTGGGCTACAGCCTCCTCGTGTCCCTTCATCTGCTGCACAGCAGCCCTAGCTGCCTCCTCCAAGAGGAGGACCTGACCATGGACACTTGCCCTCCAGCTGTAATGGTTTCCCCCTCAAAGGACATGCAGCATACACGCAAGTGCGGACCCCAGGAAGCGACTGCCATGTGGCTTTGGGAACTGAGAGTGATGCCATGCCTGTGACGGTGGGGGCTGTCCAGGTGTGGAGACGTCCCAGCTTACACTGTCACAGTGACGGCCATGTCCTGTGCCTTTCCCTCCTCTGCTGGCCTCTACAAAAGGAAACTCATCTCGGCTCCTCACAGCCTGAGGCAAAGCTCGAATGCTCAGGCTGAGTCCTGAGCAGCTGGGAGCAAGGGCCAGGGGAGAGGCAGGCTGAGTGGAGGCTGCAGGGCCTGGCTGGGGAGGGCTGGTGGTGGGTGTGCAGGTGCAGCCAGGGGCTGAGCCATGCTCTGGGACCAGGGCAGAGCTGTGGACCACAGCTGCCCACGACCAGGAGACAGCCAGGCTGGGGCACACGGGCCAGCAGAGCAAAGGAGCTAACAGTGGGTCAGGAACAAACTCCCTTTGAAAAACAGGCTGCCTCTGAGGGTCAAGATGACTAGGCCTAGGACGGGACCTTGTAGGGGCAAGAGGACTGCAGGAAACAGCTACGTGACCATAGAGACAATGAGGAGACTGGGTGTGGGGTCAGAGCTGCCTCTCCGTCCTGAGCCAGCAAGGCCATGATCGCTGTTGCCCTTTTCTCTGCTAAAACCAAGGGGCATTCTGGATGCACATGGCCACCTTATTTCAGAGAGTTTATTCTCTTGTACCAGCTTAAAAATTCTGCCTGCATAATAAGTAGTAAAGGAGAGAAAAACAGAAAAGTGGTTAGGCTGTGGCCCACAGGAGACATCCCTCCTTGGGCGACGGGATCGCTGTGAGGGCTGAGGAGGTAGTGGAGGCTGGGAAGCACCTGGCTCCTCCCGTCCTTGCAGTCACTGCTGACCAAGCTGAGGAGGAAGCACTCAGAAGGGACTGACCCAGCGTGAATAATGATGGGGGCTGGCATACAGCAGAGCACTGAGGTCTGGAATACTTCCAGTGCCCTGGGAAGACCCTCAAGAGCCCTCCCCTGCCACCTGCCACCTGCTGACCTGGGACCTTCTCAGAAGCAGATTCTCCTGGTCTCTTACTGCACCCTTCCCAGGCTTCCTGACCCAACAGTGGACTGGCCAGCAGTAGAAGATGGTGGGCAGAGCCTAGGCTACAGTGGCTGAGTGGTTTTAGGAAAGGGAAGAGGGACAGATGCCTTTCCAATGTATCCAGGAATGTACTTAGAGAGCAGCAGGCCAGCCTCACACCTGCCACAGATCCAGCCCTTTGGACACCTTCTAGGGACAGCGTGTAACACCCGTCCACAGACCCCATGGCAGGTGGCAAGGGCACTGCTGGCTACCCTTCCTGACTAGGATCTGCAGTGAGAGGAGAACCCAGCAGAGGTGGCGGAGCTACACAGCCACACAGGCAAAGGGCCAGGTCTCATCAGGTGTGAAGAACAGGGTTCTGAGGAACAGCACCCTCTGTGCTGTGGAAGGCTCTGTGGAAGGCTGAAGAATACTGAAAGCATTTTGTTCACATTTTTAGTGAGAATGCTCAGAACACAAGCTGCAGGGAACCAAGAGAGGGGATGGGGTAAAGAGGAAGACTGTCCAGAAGGCACCTGGGTAAGGACTGACAGGGAACAGGAAGATGAGACACGGGAGGGTTCAGAGAAACCACAAAGCAAGCTGGGGACTGAGGTCTTCACGGAAGCAAGCAGAGCCCACTGGTAGTAGGAAAGCTCACTGCAGACCTGGGATCTCTTCCTGGAGCCCACTGAAGGCCAGAGCAATTCAGAGAGAAGCTCTGTTAGATGCATGAAGAGCAGAAAGTGCAGAGAGCTCCCACAGCGACCAGAAGCCCTGCAGACTCACGCAGCATGGGGAGGCTCCCCAGCAGGTGCTGGAGCATTCAGGGTAAACTGCACATCAGCCAAAACGGAGGGACATGAACCAAAGCCTGAGATGTGTGGAACCAGCTCTGAGGAGATTAGTGTGGGTGCAGCCTTTGGTGCAGGACCCTGTGCCAGACACGAAGCATTCAGAAAGACAGCAAGGCCTTTCTAAACAGGCATGAAGTGTCACCACGAACCCATGGAACTTGAGTGGGGGGGGACACAGCAGGGGCACTCCTGGCATAGATGTGCAACCGTACATGCAGTTTCACCACTGACGGAAAAGTTCCCCCAACGCTGAGGAACCCCCACTGGTCACTGGTTCTTTACTGCTGTAAAGCCCCAGACCTCACTTGACATGTTCTAGAGCATTTCCGGCAAGGGAGGACGGTCCTCTCTGGTCTTGCACAGTGAGAGCTAGTCCTGATGTTGGCAGAGAACTCCAACAGAACTCAGATCTTAGAAACACCAAGTAGGGCCACCAATGAAACTAGACTTCAAATTTACACATTTCAAGTCCTAGGGTGAAAATACAAATGCATTTAGAGATAGAGAAAGGCCAGAAGAATGTCAAGGAGTACTAGTGAGCCATGGCTGGAAAGTCCAGTGGAGATGGACAGAAACCAAACTTTACCAGGGCTGGGTAAAGGCAGTGGCACAGGCCTGCAATCCCAGCAACTTGGGATGCTGAGACAAGAGGATTACAAGTTCAGGGAGACCCTGCCTCAAAATCAAAGGGCTGGGGATGTGGCTCAGTGGTAGAGCACCCCTGGGTTCAATCCTGGTACCCCAAACCACCAAACTTCACAAGGGACCTGTGTCCCATATGGAGAATCAGTGGCCAGTGCTTCCCTAGCTTTGTGGGCACCTTATGAAGAGCAAAGTCAGCATGTGAACCTCATCTGGAACCCGAGGATTTGGAAAGAAGAGGCACAACTCTTGTTATTTTCAACAGGAAGGTTTTCTCTTCTGACCCTCTCTCAAACAGAAAATCACAAAGAGCCAAGAAATGTGAACTATGGTGTCAAGATAGATGGTCAACAGCAAAATAAAACTATTATGAATATAATGAATTTCTATACATCAATAATTAAAAAGCTGTTCGGAATAACCATATGACATAAAAATAAAAGTCAATAAACATGATGAAAAATACCCTTTATCCAGCAATATGTTTACTGAGGAAACAAATGAAATAAAAGCACTTTCTATTCCTAGATGAACAATTTGGCATATACTGTAAGGATGTCAGTTCACCCAAATTGACTAGCAAACCAAATGAAATTCACTCACACACACAAAAAAATCGTCCTGCCTAGTTTTGTGAACTTCACTAATGTATATAAAGCGGGATGTGGAAGTTCACATGGGTAAGGAAACAGGAAGGCTGATTCAGTGCCAGAGACAAGGCAGAGTTCAACAGAGCAGGCAAAGATAGAACAGAACCAGATTGTGCAGCCCTTTAGTGTAAGGCCACTTGCACCTTAAATCAGTGGAGACAGACTGAACCATAATAACTGCTCAACTGTAAACAGATAAATACATTGGACACGTAGTACACCACATATCTATGTGGACTCCAGATGAATTACTACAACAGCAAAGTCATAAGAAACTAAGAAAATAATATTTTATACATACGTATCTGGTGTGGAGATGGATTTCTGTAAACATGATATCAACACAGAAACTAAGGAAAAATTTGATGGATTTGGCAACCTAAAATTTTCATACCATTTTCATGTTAAAAAATAGAAGAAAATGATAAATTGGGGAAAATACTTAAAACATGCAGTGTCCAAAGGCTGTTAATTTTCTCAATATGTAAAGAGTACTTACAAATCAATAGAAAAAAGGTATCTCCATGGAAGAAAGGACTATGGATACGAATAGGCAATTCAGAAAAGACTAAGCAGCATATGAGAACCATTCAACCTCACCAGCCGCGAAGAGAACACAACCTAAAGCAGGTGCCATTCTTTAAATGGTCAAAAAAGCAAATTTTCAAAAATAAAACAAAACAAAAAAAAACCACTTAGGTTGTCGGCTGTTGCTAAGAATTAAGAATCATTTCCATACCTCTTTGATGAGTGTGTCCTTTTGTGTGAAATCTCAGAAGAGCAGATATTTCATGTCTCAGGCGTGTCCTAGACATTTACCTCCTTTGGATCAGCAGTTATAACTATTATAACTCCTGACTTTTCTCCTGAGGAAACAATCAAACAGACACACACTAAGATTTGGACCACCAAGAATGCGAATTCTAAGTTTTAATATCAAACCTGGAGAAAACAATGGAGTGTTCATCAAGACAGTGGTTTTAAGTGAGTCAATTTAAAAGTAGTGACTACATTTACATAAAGGGCCTCTGTATAAATCCAAAGTCCCTGTACTCAAGCATCTAATGACATGGGGACATGCTCATGGCATAATGCTAAGTGAAAAAGGCAGGACTCAAATTCACAGACGTTGTGATCTCCATGTAATCTTATAAAAATGGACTTTGTCTTAGAGCCACCCTGCACTTCCTCTTCCAATTGAAGAAGCCATGTCTAACATAGTGAACAAAGAACATAACGGAAGCTGCACAGAAGCATCCAGACTAGGACAGTCTTAGAGGTGGCTTGGCTTGAGAGCCAAGTGCAGTGGAAGCTTTCCCCCCCAGCTGACCTTGCAGGCATGGTGCTGGGCACCTGGGCCTTCACCACCTGTCTGTTCAGCTATATCTGCTAAAACTCACTCCTCAGAATGAGGCCTGAGATCCTGCCTAGCAAAGCAGCACACAGAGGGTGGTCAGCAAGTGTCAGGGGGGATGTGCTTTGATGATGTCTGAATAGTGTTAAGATGCATAGGCACAGAGGGGGAGCCCACGCAGAGGGGAGGCTTCTGGTCAGTGGGGCTACAGGAGTTCTAGTGCCCATGGGCAGGCAGGAGCTTCAGGGAGGGGTGGAGCACCTGCAAGAGATTGCTGGGCCCCTCCACTGAGCCAGCCGGACCCCAAGGTGGTGCCCAGACGGTTTTGACTGAGCTGAGACTGAGGTCCTGCGCTGAGCCCCCTGGCATACCCCAGTGTGGGTGAACACAGGTCTCTCCACCTTCTCTGGGAGAGAGCTCACATGCTCGCAGGTGGGAGTGACCATGTGGCTATTGCTCCCCAGCAGTTAGGTCAGTGCTGATTTCCCTGGCACCACTGGGATCTGGCAGAGCACCTCCCTGGGCCATCACAGTGTGTATGTCATTTCTGATTTCTGATTTCTGACCTTGCTCAGAGAGGACTTGCTCACAGATGTCTTGCTCACAGATGCCTTGCTCACAGAGGCCTTGCTCACAGGCCTTGCTCACAAAGGCCATGCTCACAGAGGCCTTGCTCTCTGAGGCCTTGCTCTCTGAGGCTGTGCTTACAGCGGCCTTGCTCATAGAGTCCATGCTCACAGAGGCATTGATCACAGAGGCCATGCTAAAGGAGGTCTTGCACATAGAGCCTGTGCTCACAGAGGCTGAGCTCAAAGACACCTTGCTCACAGAGGCATTTATGTCAGAGACCATGCTCAGAGAGGACTTGCTCACAGACACTGTGCTCCCAGATGCCTTGCTCACAGAGGCCTTGCTCACAGGGGCTGTGCTAAGAGAGGACGAGCTCATAGAGGCCTTGCTCACAGAGGCTGTTCTCTCAGAGAGGCCTAACTCAGAGTACTAGCTCAGAGGGCTTGCTCAAAGAGGCCTTGCTCACACAGGCCTTGCTCACAGAGGCCTTGCTCACACAGGCCTTGCTCACAGAGGCCTTGCTTACAGAGACCAAGTTCATAGCGACCTTACTCGCAGAATCCATGCTCACAGTGTCAGAGCTCACAGAATCCAAACTCACAGAGTCCGTGGTCACAAAGGCTGTGCTCATACAGACCATCTTCACAGAGGCCTTACTCACAGAGGACTTTCATACAGAGAGCTTGCTCAGAGAAGTTGAGCTCACAGACGCCTTGCTCACAAGGCTGTGCTCACAGAGGCCTTCCACACAGAGACTTTGCCCTCAGAGTCCATGACCACAATAGCTGTGCTCATAAAGGCCAACCTCCAATAGGCTGTGATCACAGAGGCCATGATCACAGAGACCTTATCACAGAGGCCGTGCTCATTGAGGTCGAGCTCAGAGAGGACAAGCTCAAAGAGGCCTTGCTCACAGAGGCCGTGCTCACAGTTGCTGCACGCACAGAGGCCTTGCTCACAAAGGCCTTACTCACAGAGTTCGTGCTCACAGACGATTTGCTTACAGAGGTCATGCTCACGGAGTCCTTGCTCAAAGTTACCTTGCTCACAGAGTCCATGCTCACACAGGCCGAGCTCAGAGAGAATGAGCTCACAGAGGGATTGCTCCCAGAGGCCATGCTCACAGAGGCCTTGCACACAGAGGCCATGCTCATAGATGTCTTTCTCAGAGGGCTTTCTCACAGAGACCTTTTTCAAAGAGGCCAAATTCACAGAGGCCTTGCTCACCAAGTCTGTGCTCATAATCGCTGTGCTCATAGAGGCTGTGTTCACAAAGGACTTGCTCATAGAGACCTTGCTCCCAGAGGCCTTTCTCCCAGAGGCCGAGCTCAGAGAGGCCTTGCTCACAGAGTCCATGCTCACAGAGGTCGAGCACACAGAGGCCGTGCTCATGAAGGCATTGCTCATAGAGGCCTTGCTCACAGAGGCCATGCTCAGAGAGTTCTGCTCACAGAGGTCTTGCTCACAGAGGCTGTACTCAGAGAGACCATGCTTATAGAGGCCATTCTCACAGAGGACATGCTCACAGAGGCTTTGCTCACAGAGGCTGTGTTCCCAGAGAACTTTCTCACAGAAATCCTGCTCTCAGAATCCATGCTTACAGTTGTCATGCTCATAGAGGCCTTGCACACCGAGGCTGTGCTCACAGAGGCCTTGCTCACATTGGCCGTGCTCACGGAGGCCTTGCTCACAGATGTCTTGCTCATAGAGTCCCTGCTCACAGGGACGAGTTCAGAGAGGATGAGCTCTCAGAGGCCTTGCACACAGAGTCCCTGCTAACAGAGGCCATGCTCTCAGACTCCTAGCTCACAGAGTACTAGCTAATTGAGGGCTTGATTACATAGGCCTTGCTTAAATAGATCTTGCTCAGAGGCCAAGCTCAAAACACACTTGGTCATAGAGTCCATGTTCACAGAGTCAGAGCTCACAGAGACCTTGCACACAGAGTCCATTCTCACAGAGATCTTGCTAAAAATGGCCTTGGTCACAGAGTCCATGCTAACAGAGGCCAAGATCAGAAAGGATGAGCTTACAGAGGCCTTGCTCACAGATGCCTTGCTCAGAGAGGCCTGGCTCACAGAGTCCATGCTCGCATTTACCGTTCTCATAGAGGTTGTCCTCACAAAGGCCATGCTCACAGAGACCTTGCTCAGAGACCTGTGCTCACAGTTGCCATGCTCACAGAGACCTTGCTCAGAGAGGCCTTGCTCACAGAGGTTGGGCTCACAGATGCCTTGCTAACAGAGGCCAAGCTCACAGTGGCCTTGCTCACAGAATCCATGCTCACAGAAGCCGAGCTCAGTGAGGTGAGCTCACAGAGGGCTTGCACACAGAGGTCTTGCTTACAGTTGCCTTGCTCATTGAGGCCGTGCTCACAGAGGTCATGCTCAGAGGTCTTACTCACAGACACCTTGTGTACAGAGGTCTTGCTCACAGAGGCCCTGCTCACAGAGCCCGAGCTCAGATATGACAAGCTCAAATAAGCTTTGCTCAGAGAGGCCTTGCTCACAGATGCCGTGCTCATAGACAACTTGTGCACAGAGACCTTGCTCAGAAAGGACGTGCTCACAGTGACCTTTCTCCCAGAGTCTGTGCTCACAGAGGCCATTCTCACAGAGAACTTGCTCACAGAGACCTTTCTCACAGACACCTTGCTCAGAGAGGCCAAGCACATAGAGGCTTACTCACAGAAGTCTTGTTAACACAGGCTTTCCTCACAGAGACCTTGCTCACAGAGTCTGTGCTCACAGAGAAGGAGCTCAGAGATGATGAGTTCATGGCGGCCTTGCTCCCACAGCTGGAGCTCACCAAGGCCTTGCTCACAGAGGCCATGCTCACAGTTGCTGTGCTCACAGAGGCCTTGTTCACAGAGGCCAAGCTCAAAGAGCCTGTAATCACAGAGGATGAGCTCACAGAGGCCTTGCACCTAGAGGCCATCTCACAGAGGCTGAGCTTACAGGAGCCATGCTCACAGAAGCCGTGCTCACAAAGACCATTCTCACAGAGGCTGTGCTCAAAGTGGTGTGCTCACAGAGGAATTGCTCACACAGGCCTTGCTCACAGAGACTGCTCGCAGAGGTCTTTTTCACAGAGACCTTGCTCACAGAATCCATGATCATACAGGATGTTCTCAGAGGCCAAGCTCACGGAGACCATGATCAGAGAGACCTTGATCACATAGGCTGAGATCACAGAGGGCTTTTTCACAGAGGCCATGCTCACAGAGGCCTTGGTCACAAAGGCCATTCTCACAGAGGCCCTGCTCACAGAGGCTGTGCTCACAGAGACCTTGTTCACAGAGGCCTTGCTCATAGAGGCTGAGCTCACAGAGGTCATGCTCAGAGGTCTTGCTCACACTGGCGGTGCTCACAGAGGCTGTTCTCACAGAGCCCAGGCTCACAGAGGCCAAGGTCACAGGGGCGGTGCTCATGGAGAATGAACTCACAGAGGCTGTTCTCACAGAGGCCGTTCTCACAGAGGCCGTGCTCACAGAGGCAGAGCTCACAGAGGTCGTGCTTACAGAGTCCATGCAGAGGGGTCAGGAGGGCAGGCACAGAAGGGCTTTCCCCAAGATGGAAGGATGAGAGTCAGACAGTGACCAGTGGTCACATAGACCCAGCCCCCAAATGCTCCCTGGACCCTGTAGCGGCCTTGACCTTTACAGCATTCAAGGGCACAAAATTGGCCACTGTTTAAAAGCATCAACGCCCTTTTGGTGTGGCTTGCAGAGAATGCTTGGTATCAAGTCTGCAGCTCCCAAAATCCCCAGCCCAGCGCCCTGCACCTAAAGCAGTGGTCCCTGGGGTTGGAGCTGGTGTCTGAGTGAAATACCCCAAATGTCCCTCCAACCTCCCAGAAAATACAGCCAGGTGGCTCTGCATAAGCAATCCTTGGTTGCCATGGGCACACACGTGCGCATAGCTGGGGCTGAGCAGTGTGCTCTCTGCACCACAGAGTTGAACTGAACCTTGTCCTGAGTGCAAGAGGAAGATGACCACAGGGTCTGAGGAGCTGCATCTGAGCTGACAGTGCACAGTGCCGGTGACACAGTGGGAGTTCCAGTGACTAACCAAAGACCAGGAAGTGCTCTTCCCTGTTCCATGCCCTGGTAGGGCCTGGCATGTGGGTCTCAGTGAGGGAGATGTGGTCACTGTCAGTGAGGTCAGCTCCCCAGGGTTGCTACAGACCCCTGACCATGTGCTCCCTGTGGCAATGGGTCCCTCCTCCTGCTAAGGGTCCCATTTATCCCCAGACTCAGGGCTAAGCAGGAAGGCTGTCTCCTCCATCTGCATCTGTATCTACATTCAAATACTCTCCAGTCCCTCCCACCACATCTGCTGTCCATCCCTGGCCCAAGCTACTGTTCTATGGCCACTGAGTGTTTCCTGCCCACTCTCCTACCATCTCATCTCCACACAGGGGCTGGAAACTATCCTGGAGCACCAATGAGACCCTTCCACATGTGTTCCCAGCCCTCTGACAGTCTCGCCTAGTCTTCAGGCTGACATCCAGTCCTTTAAGTGACCCACAAATCTGGTCCTAAATGCCTCCACCTCCCCTGATGCCTGCCACACACTGCTCTGCCAGCTGCCCGAGGGGACTTATTTCCCTGACTCCCTCGAGTCCCTGACACAGACCCTTTGCACATGCCATCCTCTGATCCTGGACAGCTTTCCCTCCAGGTCTCTGTGCAGGTAACTTCTGTGGGAAGGTGTCAGCTCAGCCATATGCTCCTCAGGGTCTCCCCTTTGCCCACCCAGCCCAAGGCAACCCCACTTGTGAATTCATGTGACTGAGCATTTGGCATGATCTTGTCTTGTGTTCATTCATGGCTCCACTGCCCATCTCCCCACCAGAAAGAGGAATGGTGTTCCCAGGCCTACCACAGTGCTGTCACAAACTAGGCCCACAGCACAAGTGTGTGGGTGGAATAAGTGAATGAAAGTATCCATGGAGGGCTGAGAGGAGTCTTCATTGCTTGGGCATTGTCCCCTGGAAAATTGGTGAAAGGACGGATCCAGCAGGATGAGAGATCAGGGGTTGCCCCAAGTTTCACAGGTGATAAGTCTCCAGCAAGGAGCCTGGCTCACAGCCCACTTACCTGCAGCTGCTTGAGGGTTTTCTAGGCTTGCTTTTGCTTCTGGGACTCGACCATTCCAAACCCCATGGAAAGCAACTCTCCTGGAACAGGAGAACCACTGTGAGATGGATCATGGAGTGAGCCAGGGCTTGGCTTTGGAGCCTTTCCAGTTCCCTTTCCAGCCCCCACATGGCCTCAGCTCCAGGCTTGCCATTTACAACTAGTTGCCCCAGCAACCGCCACCGCTGAGGTTCACTGACTATTAACAGACAACTGACACCATAATTAACTTCCTAATATTATCCCACCTTCATGAGGAAGGGGGAACTGACTCGGGGCTGACCACTGTTCTCCAGCAGGAGCCTCTACCTGGATTGCCCTGCCTCCATGTGGCATCACGAGCACCCAGGGCCACCTCATGGGGGTGTTTCTGACCCTTGGATCTGGCTCCTGGATTTCGGGTCTAAAGTTCTGACAGGGAGGTGAAGGTGCCCTGGCTCTGCCTGCTTCCCCACTACAAGGCAACAGGAGGTCAGAGGACAAAAACAACAGCAGCCTCTCCAGGGGTGCTGCTTCCTGACAGTGTGTGTGTGTCAGTCATAGAGGGGTAACACTGGGGAATCCCAAAAGGGCATCCCAAAGCACAAGGTTCTTAACTGCACTTCTGCAGTTAAGTGAATGAAAGTATCCATGGAGGGATGAGAGGAGTCTTCATTGCTTGGGCGTTGTCCCCTGGAAAACTGGTGAAAAGATGGAGTCAGCAGGACAGGAACTCGGGGGTTGCAGAGCCCTGCATGCTAGGGAACCTTGTGAACAGCCCAAACGTGGCTCAGAACTGCAGAAGGCAGGCAGTCCTGTCCCATGGTGACTGTCAGTTTGCTCTCTGAGCAGAGAGCTTTAGTTTCGGGGCAGAAGGCTGTGGGTGGCGGGCTGCTGGAATATGCACATGAGTGTCAAACATACTCCTGAAAAAGAGGAGCTCACCCACTCTCTGACATGGCAGGGTTATACTGCCTAGGAGGCTGGTCTCTGCCAAGAACATCACCTGGCTCCTGGCCTCTGCACCCTTGGGATCAGCCCACAGGAAATACTGACCTGGGACTACAGGAGAGGGGCATATGCTGGTGCCAAGGACCCAGCTCTGCTGGACCCCATGTGCCAGTTCTGCAAGAGCTCTGCCTACCATCTCTCCTTGTGTCCCTCAAGGGTTAGCAGTGTGACCTGCTGCTGCACAGCTACTTGCGACCAGCCATCCTTCACACCAGCCCCAGGCTAAATTTATTCCTGGTTATCCACTAGCAAAATATTCACTTCCCCTTACTATGTGCTTGTGCTCTGCTGACCTTCAAGACCTATTCATAAAAGGAGGAATGCTTTCACCAGGATACAAAGCAGTGATTCTAATGAAATGGAAGTTAAAAGTGCCATTCAGTGTCTTTAGGTTTTTCATGGCTCTCAATCAAAAGACAAAAAAGGAAGTTACTATGCTAGTAGGGGTGATCAATTATGATACTAAGGATAAAGTGAGTGCTATTCAACAATAGAGGTGAAAAAAACATATGTGTGGAATACAGGAGCCTCTTAGGGTACCTTTTGTTATTACTATGTCTGATGCTTAAAGTCAATGAAATCATGTAATGACTCAATCCAGGCAGGATATTAGTGACACAGATTCACCAGGGACTATAAATGTACTTGCCAGCCTCCATAATTGTGGGAATTATCCCTCTCTTTTGCCATCTTACCTACATATAGCAAATGAGTTTCGTCAAAGACCAAGGGCAATGCAAAGGAGCAAAATCAGACCTTTCAACAAATAGTGCTGGAATAGATGAATATCTATGTGTAGAACATATATAATATGAAGGTCTGATATCCAAAACATATAAATCAGTCTTAAAACTCAACAATAAGACAATTTAAAAATGTTCTAAGGATCTGGTCACATGCATCACCAAAGCTGCACAGATGGCAACTAAGCATATCAAGAGATGTTCAATATCACATGCCATTATGGAATGACAATTTAAAATGACCATACAGTACATACCTACTAGGATGACAAGAATACAAAACATTGACAACAACAAATCCTGGTGGGAATGTGGATCAAAAGGAATTTACTTCATCACTGGTAAAATTGCAAAGTGGTGTAGTCTGGAGGATTGGTAAGCACGTACAAAACTAATATGCTATCACCATATAACCCAGCAATCATGCTCCTGGATAGTTACCAAAATGGATTGAAAACTTTTGTTCACACAACAACCTGGGCAAAGATTAAAAATTATAACAGTGCTATTCATAATTGTCAAAACTTGGAAGTAATCAAGATTTCCCTTAACAGGTGTATGTACAAACTGTGGTACATTTATAAAAGGGAATATTATACAGAATTAAAAAGAAAAGATCTTCAGTGGTTTCAGCAAAACAACATAGTAGAAAGATCCAAGTCTGTTCCTCTATGAAAACATTATTTTTAAACATCCATAAACTGGCTACAATAACCTCATAGAAGCTGTGAAATATACTCAATACCAAATAAACATCAAATTTAAAAAATACCACATTAAATATAATAATAAATGTCATGTCTTTTAAGTATGTATTTGTTCATCCATTCCCAGGCATTGCACAGTCTTGGATAGGAGACAGCAGTGCAGAGACCTGTTCCTTCATGCAAATTAGAGGCAGCAAATCATAGTTGGTTTGCAACATTTTAACATGTCTAGGAGCTGCCCAAAGCACAGGTTGCTGTCTCGTGTCTCCAGATGAGAGAAGCAAAGATCACTGCTATTGAAAACTACAGGAGGAGTAAAGACTAGTAGTTACCCAAAGCAAACTTTTATACTTGAAAATGTACAATGGAAGTCTGAAGAGAATCTTAAGTTTTTTTTTTTCTTCTCTGACCAAAATACCATATTAGAACAATTTTACAGGAGCAAAAGTTTATTTGGCTCATGGTGTCAGAGGTCTCAGTCCATAGATGGCCAACTCCATTGCTCTGGGCCTGAGGTGAGGCAGAATATCATGGTGGAAAGGTATGATGGAGGAAAGTGGGTCAGAACACATGCACCAAGGAGAGAGAGAGAGAGAGAGAGAGAGAGAGAGAGAGAGAGAGAGAGAGAGAGAGAAGAGAGAGAGAGAGAGAGAGAGAGAGAGAGAGAGAGAGACAGAGAGAGAGAGAAAGAGGAGAGGAGAGGAGAGGAGAGGAGAGAGAGAGAGAGAAAGCGCACTCTGCTCACCAGAGACAAAACATAAACCCAAAGGCACATCCCTCAGAAACCTACTTCTTCCAGCCAAATCCTACCTGCCTAGAGTTACTGCCCAGTTAATCCATATCACTGGGTTAATACACTGATTAGGTTAAGATTCTCATAACCAATCATGTCAACTCTAAACTTTCTTTCATGGTCTCACATATGAGCTTTGGTGGTACACCTCATATCTAAATCATAACATGAAAGATGTAATGAAATTACAATATTAAAAAAAATTGTGTATTAAGGAAAAAAAGTCACACACTAACCCTAGCAAGATGTTTGTTTAGCAAACAGAATGCCATTGCACAGGTTGGTTCTGAGTTAATGAGTCAATATTACAGCACAGAGCAAGTCTGCAAAGACCGAAATTCCTGTTTTTTTTCCATAGCCTAATTTTCAGTAACACACCTCACACACACAAAATCACAAAATCACAAGATATAAATGAAATAGGAAACATGGCTGATTCTAAGGAAGAAAATTCTTATAAATTGTTCCTGGAGAAATGCAAGTATCAAAATTTTTGAACATAAAAGTTAAAGCAACTGTCTTAAATATGTGCAGTACCACAAGTGAAAATATTAAAAAGAAAATGATAAAGCAAATATAGACAGAAAAAAATTTAATAATGAAATCATACAAATGAGAAAATAAAACATAACAATTATTAAAAAAATAGAATTTCTGAAAATGAAAAAAAATTTAATTACTGAAGAAGTCACTCACTGTAAAGGTTCAACAGAAGATTTGAATAGAAAAACAAAAGAACCACCAAACTTGAATAAAAAAAACATTTGCAGTTATCATACCTAAAGAATAAAAAGAATAAAGAAAAGTGAAGACTAAGGAACTTGTAACCCACTGTTAAGTAGGAAAATACACACATGATCAAAGTGCCAGAAGAATAAAAAAGAAGTGTTAAAGTTATTATTTGAAGAAAAATGGCTGAAAACATCTCAAATGTGATGGAATTTAAAAAAAAATAGTTGTAGATGAACATAATTTTATTTATTTATTTTTAGGTGGTGCTGAGGAATGAACCCAGTGCCTTTCACATGCATGGCAAGTGCTCTATCACTGAGCTATAGCCCCAGCCCAGTGACGAGATGTTTGAATCTACAAATCCAAGAATCTCAACAAACTGTGTAGGAAAGCACAAAGAACAACAAAACACATTATAGCCCAGTTGCTGAAAGACAAAGACAAAGAGATACCCTTGAAAGCAGCAAGATAAAAGTGACCCTGAAGATAACATTCAAGGGTACTCAGTAAAATTATCCATGTTGTTACAAATGACAGAACATCATTCTCTTTATTCCTGAATAGTATTCCATTGTTTACATATATCACACTTTTTTTTATCCATTCATTTGTTGGTAGACAGGTGTTTCTACTTCTTGGATATTTTGAATATGCTGTGATGAACATGGACTACCTCTTTTATTTTTTTATTGTAAACAAATAGGGTACAGCTTGTTTCTCTGTACATGAAGTAAATGTGTACCATTTGTGTAATCATACACTTACATACAGTAATGGTGTTTGATTCGTTGTTTTTTCCTTCCCCCCACCCCTCTCACCCCTCTTTTCCCTCTATACAGTCCCTCCTTCCTCCATGGACTATCTATTTAGATTTAGATATATATCCAGTAGTGGGATTGCTGAATCATGTGATAGTTCTACCTTTAATTTTTTTTTAGGAATTTACATGTTTTCTTGATGGTGGTTCTAAATTGTGGTTTTTATTTGCAGTTCCATGATGATTCTGATGTTGAACATTATTTCATCTTTTGGTTATTTGCACATCTTTTTTTCTTTTGCTTCTGGGTCTGGAGATTGAACTGTTGGACCACATCCCCCACCTTTTATATTTTATTTAGAGGCAGGGACTCCTAAGGGCCTTGACAAGTTGCTGAGCCTGGCTTTGAATTTGTGATCCTTCTGCCTCACCCTCCTGAGCCACTGGGCTTACAGGCATGTGACTCTGTGCCCCACTTATTTGTATGCCTTCTTTCAAGAAATGTCTACTTAGATATATGTTTCCCTCCCCCCAACCTTTTTTTTTCTATTGGATTGATGAGGTATTAATATATTAATTCCTTATTAAATGTATAATTTACAATTTTTTTGCTATATTATATGTTATCTTTCACTCTGTTAATCTTCTTTCCTGTGCAGATAACTTTGACTCTGAGGAATTTTGTTTAGAGCATTATGGGAAGTGAAGTAATCCAGGGAGAGGAAGATACCTATTGTATGATCTCATTCACATATGGAATATAACACAGTGGATCACATAGAAATTGAGAGATTTTTTTTTCCAGTGCTAGGGATCAGATTCAGGGTCATATGCAATTTTATAGAAGATCTTAGCAGAGAATACAGAAAATGGAAGTGGAGTTACCTGGAATGAAGTTTTCCAAATCACTGTACAGCTATTTCACAGACAACCTCACTCAAGTGAATATTCACAAATTTAAATAAATGTTATTAGTAGATCTGTTGTATAGATAAAGATTGGTTAAAAGAATGAATTCTAACTATTCCAAGAAAGCAATTAGACAACTTACATTAGGACATTTTGACAAAAATGTTAATGAAATGTTTGAAGTCAAACTTGGCAAAACTTCAATATACCTCCCAGCCTGAAAATCCAGCTGGATGACAACATGGGCTTTTAAGAATGAACTCTAGTTTAAAAAATAAAATTTGTTAGAAATGTGAGAAATATGGATAATGATTTGAAATAATAAAGTAGCTACTAGAGTGGTCAGAAGGGAATTTCTCAGTGTTTCTCATGGAAGAGAGGATGGAAAAGTAATCCACCCATCAAATTATGTAACTGACAAGGGGGACAAGTATGCCTGAAGAAGCATAATGGTTTCAAGCGAAATCCAGAAAAAAGAAGGTAAGGGCCTTGGAAATAAGTGGAGGACAGAGTATATACAAGAAAAATTCCAATTTTCTACCGATAATTTTCTGAGTGAAAAGGAAGAATAAGTGAATATAAATGTACTGCCACAGAAGGATGCCATATATCAAATAATAAACAATTATTTCATGAATGGATTGATTTTGTACACTTCTTGAAGGTCATTGTAGTTGTACCATCTCATATGTGTGACATATTAAAAAATAGTTTTTCACCTCAGAGTATACTTCCATTTAAATCGTTTCAAGGGAGAGAGTTCATGCATACTAAAGTATTTTAAAAATAATTTTAAATAAAATTACATTTTATTCAAAATCCCTATGAGTATGCCACATTTTATATTAACTTATCTAAATTATATATCTTCTCTCTTCTCCACATTTTATATTAACTTATCTAAATTATATATCTTCTCTCTTCCTCTCTTTCAGGAGGTAAAATGTTTGTCCTGTCAACAGCCAATCTCTACATACTACACACTTATTAATTCTAAGTCTTGCATCTCTATTCTGGTTTTCCATTGCATCATTAGCATTACAACTTACTGAATGAATTGTTCACGCATACATATTTGCTAATATATACCTTGTAATTAAGTTCACACAAAATATACAATTTATTTCTCTCATCATACACCCTCTCTAGTTGATACAATTGTATTTATTTGCTGACTTTCCCAAATATTCAGAAATTTTCTATCCATAATGTTTTTATGCTTTTGTATGCTTTTCATTTTATTCTTTTAATCCACTTTCTCTGGATGGGTAAATAGTTATGTGTAGAGCTTAATGATTTTTTTACTAACAAAATACCACATATTTGATAACCTCCAAAATAAGTGGGATATTACCAACACCCCGGAGTTCCTTTGGAAATTATAGTATGTTATCTTCCCCCAAGTAACCATACTTTGGGGGGATTGTATTTGCACAGTACACAAATGGAATAATATGCTCACATGTTCTCATTATTGTATTTACATTGAGTAGCCATCTTTTCAGTTTATTCCATGTCAGAAAAGTAAAGTACATCTTTTACTTAAGCAGTTCTTTTCTGGGGTTCATGGTTGAGGTCACAAATATAGAGGCTTTCCCCCAGTTAATGAACTACCCAGAGATTTGGGAATCACATCATCTACATCCTTCACTGGATGTTCTGAAGATAAATAAAATATATTACAAGATTTAATGTGCATTATGAAAAAAGAATGAATAAATATATCTTTCTGTATCTATCTCTATCTTTATTTTTATCTCTATCTCATCTTTCTATAGAGCTGTCTCTATAATTCTATCACCACTTAGGGAATTGGAGCATACAGAGACATTATGTACACCCATGTGTTCTTTGACTCGGTATATCTTCTTCAACAGTTTGATTTAGACACTGAACTTGTTGATTCTTTATAACGTGTGTGTGTGTGTGTGTGTGTGTGTGTGTGTGTGTGTGTATGCTGTATTCTAGTTCATTGTGAGAAACATGCCTTTCATTTATCTGTTCTGCTAAATGACCATTTTTCTTTCCAGGTTTTGATTAATGCCAATAATGCCATTATGAATGTTTTTTTTTTTTTTTAATAAACCAAGATGATTTTAATAGAAGCAGGAAGATACACATCAAACGTCTGGATATCCCACAGCTCTGGGCAATGGCCAGGCACATGGGCAGGTGGCACCACTGCCTCTAAAGAAGGGACAGATCTCAGAAGTGCCCAACAGTGAGTTGCTGAAGGAAGGGCCCTGTCCTGGCTCAGGGTGAGACAGGCTGTAGCCACCACCTCACCTGTGGCCCAGGACCCCCACAGGGTGTCCATGTCACCTTGAGAGTGTGTGTGAGGCAAGTTCTGATGGTGTGGAGCAGCAAAGGCAGCCCTGGCAGAGGGGAGGAGCAGGTGAGTTCAGCAAGCAATCAAGCCTAACTCACTGCAGACCCAGGGAAGAGCAACAGAGCTGCTGGGAGCCAGAAGAGACCCAAGAAGCTCTGCCTGGAAGAGTGCCCCAATGCAGGGTCCAGTCATAGGCCAGTTCATCCCACTCTGAGAAGAGACCCCACCCACAGTAGCTATTGAACAGGGAGCTCCCAGGATGTGGTGTGGGGGATGGTCTCTCTTTTGAAGATTAGACATGGAAAGTAAGGCAATTGAGAGAGGTCTCACTCTGCCCCCAACCACCTGCCCCACATTCCCCAGGATTCAATGTCTGACATCAGCTTCCATCTAAGCTCAAACCAATAATCAAACACCCAGGGTGAAGGGCTGCAGGCCCAGACATGGCTGGCTGTCAGAGGCTCTGCACGCAGAGATCCAGCTGATGGCAAGGTCCTGCTCAGCATCTTGACCACATTTTACTCTCTTTCACTCAGCAGAATGGAGGTTCTGCATTGTGAAGCAGGTTTGAGACAGCTGCCCCTTCCTCTGCCTGGCTCCTGGACAGCAGGCCTCTGAGAGGCTCTGCCTCTTGGCCACCCCAGGTTGGGGTTCCAGGGTGGGCATTTGGCAAGGGCATTCCACAGAAAAGAGTGAGGGGAACTCCTGACCCATCTCTGGTCCCCAAAGCTGGGACCCTCCCTTGGCTCTCTTTGGTATCTCAGGAAACTGGAGCTGCCCCACCCCCTTAGCCCTAGATGCCTGGACCCACCCTGGCAAGTCGCCTGCAAGACAGGGCTGCTCCCCAAGGCAGTGCTTGTCCAGCACTGGCTCAAAGGGGCCTGCAGCTGGCCAGGTGAGGAGAGGATGCTGCCTCTGCACAGTGAGGCCACAGTGCCCTGGGCTCACTTCTTGTAGTGATTGGGGGCATCTGTGAAGACAAACTTGAGGGGTAGGCCTCAACAAGCATTAGGCTGATGTCCTCGTCACCCCAGCGAGCAGTGGGCAGGTTCTGGAGGAAGAGAAGTAGCTCTTAAAAATCTCTTTCTTCTAGTATTTCTTTCCTCCATCTCACAAGAAAAACAGCACAAATGTACAAGTGGAAATGAGAAAAACCCTCGGGTTCAGACTGCTGCATGTCCCACAGGTGGATGGTGCAGTGGAAGGGCACCTCCTGCATCAGTAGGTTGTTCATCCAGCGGAAGGTGAACTGCAGGCACTGCACCTCGTGCTAGTCCAGGTGCTGGTGCACTTGCTCATCGATCCAGCTCACAAGTTCTTCCAACACCTTCACTTTCATTTGAATCCCAGTTTGGGCAAAGGTGTGGTTGTCCTGAATGCCATCCAGTAGCTTGCTCATGCACCAGTTGGCATCGGCCTCAATGTTGCACAGCACCTCTGCAGGCACACTGGAGACGTCCACCACGGCCACGTCCTCCTCTTCTCCGTATTTGCAAATGAAGACCATGAAGAAAGGGGTGACAAGGTCATTTATCCCCTGGACATATCTGCTGGCAGGGTGACAGATTGCCCATGTACATAAGATCCTTTCAATAATCTCTGTCACCTTGGGTTGTAGGATGAGGGCTTCAGAGGGGATGTCTATGTGGATCTGTCTGTATGTGTCCTGGTGGGCTTCATCATTCCTGGAATCATAATAGTGCTCAAGGAAAGCAAAATATTCTTTGTTTTCTCTGGAGAGTGGCTGGTCTTCTGTCCACACTGGCAGGAAGGTAACCTGAGAGAAGTTTCCACATAATTGGACGAACCGGCTTAGGGATTCCAGACCAGCTCAGCTTCCATAATTCCTCGAGGTCTGTGTGGGGGCCCATGAGTGGCTGCTTGAACTTCTCCAGGTGAGAAGTCTCTCTCTCACTCAGCACTGAGCTGCCAAGGGTGCTCAGGTCAGACATCCCACCCAGGGTGACGGTGGCTGAGTCAGGGAGAGACTGGGACATCTGTAGAGGGACCACATTGCTGGCACTTTCTATGGGACAGGATGTGTGGCTCTCATTGACTGACTTCACCAACTGGAGGTCTCCCCACTTGGAGCTGTGAGTGGCTCTGCTGTGAGCTCTTGCTCCTGTTTGGGCGCTGGCACCTCCTGCAGCACAGGCCGGGTCTGCTGCTGGCTGTGGTTGTGCAGGACATGGTGGGCTATCTCCATGATCACCTCAGTGTTCAGGCTCTCAGCTGCCATGGCCAGGAGCTCGTCATCATCTTCCTCAGTATCCCAGGTATCACTGGTGTTGCTCTCAAACTCCTGGAAGGTGCTGATCCTCTTGGTCTTCACTGGGGTGGTCGGCACCTTGGGTGTGGACTTGAGCAAGGTGCCATGTAACAGCAGGTCGAAAGGTAGGTGCTGGATGCTGCCCAGGACCTCGCTATTGCTGCGTTTCCAGAACTGCTTCCTGGCCCCATCGCTGGCCATGGTACCTCCTCATCCTTCATGCCCATGGCCCCGACACCCCAAGTGTAGCTAGTCCACTCCCGACAGCCCTTTCCCATAACCCAAGCGGCCCCTGAGTGCTCCTGGAACTCATGAGCATACAGCCCAGAGATTCTTCCCTATGAACATTCTTTTACATGTCCTTTAGTGCACAAATACATGCTGAAAGAGGAATTGCTGGGTCATAAAAAGGAATATATTAAGCCATAACAGTTATTTCCATATTCACTAAGCCTGTGCTATTTTCTGTTTCATTGTATTCACTCTAGAGCATGTATAGAAACTCCACCTTACACTAAACTTGTATTTTCCTGATATCTAATGATATTGTGCACCTTTTTCTTATAGTTATTGTCAACTTTGTGAAACATATGCTAAGAATTCATTAATTTTGTTGACTTCCCCTTCTTACTGTTTGAGCTTGTTATATAATGTTGATGAGTTTGTTAATATTTTACATATGCAAAATTATTCAGTTTCACTCTGCACTATACTTTTGTTTTTATGCATTTTATAATTTCTTGATTTTAATAAATGTCATTATTATATGGTTAGTATTTTTGCAGGCAGGTTTGTTGGAATTCGTGTTTGAACTATGGATTTCTTTGAGCCATCATAAGGCAGGGAAGCTCCTTTTCCGGAAACTCTCCAGTAAAATTCCCCAGTTCAAGAAAGCACAGATCATAATGGCACCCTGCCTTAGCTCACAACCCTAGATTCAAATACCGCTGCCCAGAGATGGGCATAATCTGCTAAGTCCCCAAAATCCTATTTTCTCCACACTTATCCTCTTTTCCTGAAGAAGCTCCTTCTTAAATCCCTTTGGTGTTTTTCACTATAAATAAAGCATTTGTGGGCCATTCCTATTGTTAGAATCAGACCCATCAGATCTCCTTTACCTGTCAATGTCCCCACTTGGAATATATGTATATATAATTGTTGTCTTTTGTGTTTCTTTCTTAATATTACTTTCCTAGCCTTTATTTCCAGCTGGCCCACACCTCCACACCTCCACACCTCCACACTTCCTCCCCATGAAGTTGGTGAGCAGGACAGGTTAATAAACATTTATGTCTTTCCCTGGCATCAATATAGTATACTATATTATCTTACAGAATTGGTCTTGTTATACCTCTTACATTTGGGTGTATTATGTGTCTATAATTTTTTTGTGTGTTATGTGCTAGTAATGAAGATATTCTTTGATATGAATATCTAATTGAACTGGTATCAATTCTTTAAAGTTCAACTATTTCCATTGCTGTTCGGAGGATAAAAATGTCTCTTTTAAGTCTCTTCTCTTATTTTATAGTCTCTTTAAGGTAAATCTGGACAGATAATGAATGCATTCTACATCTTTTTTATAAATCTGACATCTCTCTATATATGTCAGTATCTAATTCTAGACTATATTTGTTTTTAATTTTTGTTCTAATGCCACTCTCTTAAATATTGCTTATTTACAATAATTATTGATAGCCTACATTTTTACTTATTTTTTTTCTTAATTTGCTTTTAAGATCTTTGTGATGTGACATAGGGATGTTATTTGTAAAATGGGTGAAATTTACAGAATATTCCTTGACTTATTTATTACATATTATAATTACTGTTCTATGCATTTCATATGTACTAACACATTTTATACCTAAAATAATCCAGTAAGGTCAGCCCTAATACTATGCCTCATTCATTATGACTGAAGCAACAGGGTCACAGGAGCACATACAAAATATTTAAGCAGAATGTGAATGCTAGTTACCCAACACACAGCTAATGAGCATCAAGTCTGCTTGAATCTAGGAATCTGGCATGGGAATAGAGACTTTAGAGACCATGCTTTGATGGTTCTCTTTGCAGAACTGTTTTCTATTTCTTTCAGGGAGTATTCCAAGAGAGTAGGTGACTGAGGATAGGGTTTGATTGTAGAAATTGTATGATCAGCTAGTTTTAAATATTTTTATTTAGCATAGTAAGTGGACTTGGATTTAATATTAGAGGAAAAATAAGAATCCTTACTTTTTTGGAACCTGAGTTTACAAGGTTTGGTACATCTAGCTGTGGAGATGGGGAAAAAGTACAGAATGTATATTTGTAAAATAAATTGGAGAGTTTTATTAAGTTGGGAACATCTAACAGACAACTTATGAAAACCAAGTAGGAAGTCTGAGTTATGCATGTGATATTTAGAACCATGAGATTAAATGAGATACCTTGGAATAGAGTATACACAAATAAAGTAAAACAACTGAGAAAAAGGGTTTAGGAGCATGCCATTTAATATTATGAATAAAGGAGGGCTTAGATTATTTGAATTTTTCTCCTTCTGGGATCCAGAAGAAATAAAGAGAGTTTAGAGTGATCACAGTGGCATACCAGTGACTGGTAAAATTTCACTTTTTCTTGCTTTTCTAAGAGACCTGTGCTTAGAGATTATTAGAGGGAAATTGCACAAGGCAGAGTTGGTTGAAAATGCTTATTACCTCTGGAGAAATACACACACAAGAAAGGAAGTCAAAATGCACATTGACCTTAAGAATTCTGAATGCTTTGTACAGAAAATACATGGTTGTGCTCTTATTTAGCTGAATTATTACAAAATTAAAGTGAATAATTTATGCATTTAAATTTATGGGTAAAAAAACTGAGCTACTATAATAAGTAGATTATGAAATCAGTGTACTATGCTTTTGAAATATTTTTAGTATGCTGGAATATTTGAGTAAATTATGATGCCTAATCAAGGAACATCTCAGTAAAAAGCAAATTTTAGAAAATAGTAATGAAATATTTTAAAACTGCAATTCTAAAAGTAAAATAGTAATCTACTATAATGTCTAGTAATTGAGAAGTATTTTAGCAATGACATTAATAAGAATGCCATGTTTCATTTCAGGTATAAACTACTGAAACCTAGGCATAGATACTGTTCTAAGTATGTTCTTGCATAGTTTCATTTCATCCAAAGGAATACTTGAAATACTTACCATATCTCTCAGCAACCTTAGCATAACATATAACTGCTTCTACTTTTCATTTATGTCTGAAAGAGCAAGTGAAAAAAGTAAAACAAAAAGAATGAAAGAAAAAAGATTGGGGAGTATGTCAAGTTGGGGAGTATGATCTGAAGAAGGAGATCAAGACAATCATTCAGAGTGAAACTAGGAGAATGTGAAGTTATGGTAAGTAGAGGCAGAAGTGATCAAGGGAGAGTGGTCACCCCTGAAATATGTAGTAACGAATTGATTATAATCAGGACAGAGTCCTGACGAAGGTGTTTATCAAGTTACACGACAGTAATGATTTGTATCTGGAAAGCAGATTCAAAGCAGAAAATGGGAAGAATCATGACTGAAATGAATTGAAGAGGAAAGGATGCTAAGGAACTGGAATTAAGGATGTAGAAGACCATTAAAGATAATATGATTTAAGTGGGAGAAGAGAATGAGGTGGTAATAGAGGAAGTGAAGACTCAAGGGGGTGTATTAAATATGTATGACTTGAGATGTATATTTATAATGGAGATAATATTCCATCAGGAAAAGAGAGTTTAATTGCAGTAACAAAATCCATGAAAACTTGAGAAGGCAGAAGATGAAGGAAACGGCTGAAGGATTAACCATCCATAACTTTTCTAAAATAGTTCCCTTTTTATATTTAGGATTTTATACACCTTGAGATGTATTATCTGAATGGGATACACTTTGAATAAAATTCTATTTATTTTTCAAATAAACAATCAATGTTCTAGCACCATGTATAAAAGAATATTTTCTTTTGTAATGGATTTTAAATACCTTTTTATTATACTAATATGTATGACCGCATATAACATTATATGTTAACATAAAATTGAACTACATGTCTGTTTCTGAGTTATAAGAAACTATTTTAATTATGAGATTTTCATAATATTAGATTTCACATTCTTTCTTAAATAGTTATTGTTTGTTCTTGGTCATTTATTCTTCCATATCAATTTTAGAAACATATTGAGATTATAATTTTATCTTATTTTTACATAGATGTAGTTGAATTTGATACTTTTAGAATATCAAGTTTTTTCATTCATGAGCTTGATATATTTCTCCATTAAATCACATCAGCACAAAGGTCCATAGTATTTTAATACACCAGATGAATGTAATTATAATACATCAAGAAGCTGGTGACTGGAAATTGAAGAGTCTATAAATCATGTCTTAAGAATAAATGAAATAAATTTTCCTCTAAGTACTGCTTTCATAGTGCCCAGAGATTTTGATATGATGTTTCCTTGTTCTCATTTACCTCTAAGAATTTTTATTTCATGGAGCGCATTCAATAAAAGAAGCAAAACTCAACAAATAAACAACCTAACACTACAGCTCAAAGCCCTAGAAAAAGAAGAACAGACCAACACCAAAAGTAGTAGAAGACAGGAAATAAACTCAGACCTGAAATCAACGAAATTGAAACAAAAGAAACAATACAAAAATTGACAAAATAAATAGTTGGTTCTTCGAAAAAATAAACAAAATTGATAAACCTTTAGCCACACTAACAAAGAGAAGACGAGAGAAAACCCAAATCACCAAAATTCGGAATGAACAAGGAAATATCACAACAGACACGATTGAAATACAAAACATAATTAGAAGCTATTTTGAAAATCTATACTCCAACAAAATAGAAAATTTCGAAGATATCAACAAGTTTCTAGAGATCTATGAATTACCTAAACTAAACGAGGAGGACATACACAATTTAAATAGACCAATTTCAAGTAATGAAATAGAAGAAGTCATCAAAAGCCTACCAACAAAGAAAAGTCCAGGACCTGATGGTTTCTCAGCCGAGTTCTACAAAACCTTTAAAGAAGAGCTCATTCCAATACTTTTCAAAGTATTCCATGAAATAGAAGAGGAGGGAACCCTCCCAAACTCATTCTACGAAGCCAATATCACCCTGATACCTAAACCAGACAGAGACACATCGAGGAAAGAAAATTTCAGACCAATATCCTTAATGAACATCGACGCAAAAATTCACAACAAAATTTTAACAAATCGCATACAAAAACATATTAAAAAGGTAGTGCACCATGATCAAGTGGGTTTCATCCCAGGGATGCAAGGTTGGTTCAACATCAGGAAATCAATAAATGTAATTCACCATATCAACAGACTTAAAGTCAAGAATCACATGATTATTTCGATAGATGCAGAAAAAGCATTTGATAAAATACAGCATCCCTTCATGCTCAAAACACTAGAAAAACTAGGGATAGTGGGAACATTCCTTAACATTGTAAAGGCCATCTATGCTAAGCCCATGGCTAATATCATTCTTAATGGTGAAAAACTGAAAGCGTTCCCCCTAAAATCTGGAACAAGGCAGGGATGCCCTCTCTCACCACTCCTATTCAATATCGTCCTTGAAACTCTAGCCAGAGCAATTAGACAGACCAAAGAAATTAAAGGGATACGAATTGGAAAAGAAGAACTCAAACTATCCCTATTTGCTGATGATATGATTATATACTTAGAGGAACCAGGAAATTCCACCAGAAAACTCTTAGAACTCATAAGTGAATTCAGTAAAGTAGCAGGATACAAGATCAATGCTCATAAATCCAATGCATTTTTATACATAAGTGATGAATCTTCAGAAAGAGAAGTTAGGAAAACTACCCCATTCACAATAGCCTCGAAAAAAATAAAATACTTGGGAATCAATCTCACAAAAGAGGTGAAAGACCTCTACAATGAGAACTACAGAACGCTAAAGAAAGAAATTAAAGAACACCTTAGAAGATGGAAAGATCTCCCATGTTCTTGGATAGGCAGAATTAATATTGTCAAAATGGCCATACTACCAAAAGTGCTATAAAGATTCAATGCAATTCCAATTAAAATCCCAACGATGTACCTTACAGAAGTAGAACAAGCAATCATGAAATTCATCTGGAAGAATAAGAAACCCAGAATTGCTAAAGCAATCCTTCGCAGGAAAAATGAAGCAGGGGGTATTGCAATACCTGACCTTCAACTGTACTACAAAGCAATAGTAACAAAAACGGCATTGTATTAATACCAAAATAGACAGGTAGATCAATGGTACAGAATAGAGGACATGGACACAAACCCAAATAAATATAATTTCCTCATACTAGACAAAGGGGCCAAAAATATGCAATGGAGAAAAGATAGCCTCTTCAACAAATGGTGCTGGGAAAATTGGAAATTCATATGCAACCAAATGAAACTAAACCCATATCTCTCACCGTGCACAAAACTAAACTCAAAATTGATTAAGGACCTCGGAATCAGACCAGAGACCCTGCATCTTATAGAAGAAAAAGTAGGTCCAGATCTTCAACATGTCGGCTTAGGACCAGACTTTCTCAACAGGACTCCCATAGCACAAGAAATAAAAGCAAGAATCAACAACTCGAATAGATTCAAACTAAAAAGCTTTCTCTCAGCAAAGGAAACTATCAGCAATGCGAAGAAAGAGCCTACAGAGTGGGAGAAAATCTTTGCCAATCATACTTCAGATAGAGCACTAATCTCCAGAATCTATAAAGAACTCAAAAAACTCAACACCAAGACTACAAATAACCCAATCGACAAATGGGCTAAGGAAATGAACAGACACTTCACAGAAGAAGACCTACAAACAATCAACAAACATATGGAAAAATGTTCAACATCTCTAGTAATAAGAGAAATGCAAATCAAAACTACCCTAAGATTCCATCTCACCCCAATCCGAATGGCGATTATCAAGAATACAAGCAACAACAGGTGTTGGCGAGGATGTGGGGAAAAAGGTCCACTCATACATTGCTGGTGGGGTTGCAAATTAGTGCAGCCACTCTGGAAGGCAGTATGGAGATTCCTTAGAAAACTTGGAATAGAACTACCATTTGACCCAGCTATCCCACTCCTTGGCCTATACCCAAAGGACTTAAAATCAGCATACTACAGAGATACAGCCACATCAATGTTCATTGCTGCTCAATTCACCATAGCCAGATTGTGGAACCAACCTAGATGCCCTTCAGTTGATGAATGGATAAAGAAACAGTGGCATATATATACAATGGAATATTACTCAGCCATAAAGAATGATAAAATTATGGCATTTGCAGGCAAATGGACGAAATTGGAGAATATCATGCTAAGTGAGATAAGCCAATCTCAAAAAACCAAAGGAAGAATGATCTCGCTGATAAGTGGATGATGATACATAATGGGGCGTGGGAGGGGTTAGTTTTAGGGTTAGAGTGAGGGTTAGGGAGGGGGGCAAGAATGGGGGAAGGAAGGACTGTATAGAGGGAAAAGAGGTATGGGAGGGGTGGGGGAAGGGGAAAAAATAACAGAATGAATCAACTAACATCACCCTATGTAAATTTATGATTACACAAATGGTATGCCTTTACTCTATGTACAAACAGAGAAACAACATGTATCCCATTTGTTTACAATAAAAATAAATTAAAAAAAAGAATAAATGAATATGTTTAGTTTGGAAAAGAGTAACTTAAGACACTTATAATAGCATTCCAAGTTTTTGAATGCACTTTTATAATAAAAAAGGATTAAATGTATTTTTAATTCCAGAAGACAGGAAAGAAGAGTTATGAAAAAGCAACATCTTAAATAATCAAAATTAAAAATTATATTGAAATTGAATAGTTATGTGATGAGTTTTTTTTTTTTTTAATCCCTGGCAAAAACCACCAAATGGAGAGAATACAAAGCATTTCTGCCTTGGAGAAATCAATCCTTCCTTGAATCAAGGGATAATGACTCTTCAGAAGGCTTATGTATCACTTATCCTCAAATAATTTGCCACATTAGACATCTGGGTATATATGTATAAACCTATTTTTAATCATTCTGACTTAACTTTTTTAAGCTTATATAACACAGGTAACATTTTTTAATGGGGATACACATGGCACATTATTCTGCATTAAAAAAACCAGCAAGATTTCCTTTGTCATGTGTTTTATGGGGAAAGAGTAAGAGATCATTTACCCAGAAAAAGTCACAAGCAAAAGAAAAAGCATGCAAAGTATTTCTAGGAGACACTGAAATAAGCAAATAGGTGAATGAGTGTAGATTTAGGATAGCATACATATTTGGGATCAACATAATTAGGAGTGTGGTAACAATATTGTGTTACCTCAAACATTAAGCCATAGATTTTGGATTGTTTCAATCAGTTGGTTATAAAAACTGCAGGGTTAATAAATGGGTAAAATTGTTATGAATTTTCCAAATTTTGCTTTTTAGAAGAGATAAAATACTGATAAAATTAATGAATGTGTTTGATTTTTAAGGTTATGAAAGCAAACTTTGTAATATAAATGAAGAAATATCCTAAATGAATACTCATGGAAAAATTTTCAACAAGATCTTAGAAAACAAAATTCAACAGATCATTAATAGGAGTATGCATTATTACTAAGTGGGATTTGTCACAGAATGCAAGGTACTTCATCACATGAAAATGAATCAATCATTAAAACAATGACCAACACTCTGTTTAAAAAAAACACAGACAAACATACTTGATCAGACAAAAACATTTTAAAATTTTCAAAATTTTTCATAAGGAAAAAAATTTTTAAATTTATAAGAAAATATATCTATATATTTTAAGGACACTTTTGTGACAGGTTAACAGTCATATAATAATCAAAAATGATGACTTAACACTTTTTAAGAGGAGGAACAAGAGAGCGATGTCTGTTTTTGTTATTTGTATTTCACAGATAACTAGATTAGTCAGAAAAATTAGGCAAGCAAAAGAAATTGGGGGCATCCAAACTGGAAAAGGAGAAGTAAAACCATCTTTGTTTCAAAATGTCATTAACATACAATTGGAAAAACAACAGAATGTCTTATAAGGAGAGAACACAAAAATGTGGGAATGGAAATACAAAAACTATTTCTAGAGGATATGCAATAAACATATATGGGGATGCTTGTAGGAATATTCCACACTCACGAAAAATATTATTTTAGCTAATGAACAAATCCAGTAAATTTTCAGGAAACAAAACTACACTCAAAATATTCTTGTGTTTCTATCTTCTAATTATAAAGAAGTCTAAAAGAATTAACAAGACAATTTATATCATGTCAACAAAAAGAATAAAATACTTCGGAATACACTTAGCCAAAGAGGCAAAGATTTTTATATTGTCAACTATAAAACATTGCTGTAAGAAATTGAAGTATACACAAATAAATGAAAAGATAATTTATATTCATAGATTGGAAGATATACTGTGATTAAGATATTAATGCTATCTAAAGTCATCTAATTTAATGAAATACCTATCAAATAGGGATAGGAATTTAATGAAATCCCTATTAAAACTCCATTACAACTTTTTAAAGAAATTTAAGAATACGTCCTAAAATTCATAATCTCAAGGGACCCTAAATAGCAAAAATAATCATGAAAATTTTCTACAAATTCACAGGGCATGGTTGTACATTGCTGTGATCTCAGTGACTTGGGAGGCTAATATAGGAGTATGGCAAGTTCAAAATCAGCCTCAGCAACTCAGAAAGGCCTAAGCAAATGAGATGCTCTTTAAAAATTGAAACGACAACAACTATTGGGCTTGGTATGTAGCTCACTGGTAAATTATCCATGGGTTAAATCCCCAGTTGACCCACTCCCCCCCAAAAAAAACAAGGTTCTACAAAGTGGAGGTTCCAGATTTCCCTGATTTCAACATGTATTACAATGCCACAGTAGCTAAGATAATTTAATATTGGCATAAAAAGATAGATATGTAGGACTGCATAATAGAAAACTTATCCCTGTATTAAATCACAGAAATAAACCCCCTCATATATAGTCAAATGTTTGCCAATAAGCTTGTGAAGATACTCAGTGTGTAGAGAGATTCTTTTCAGTAACTAATGTTGGTAAAATATACACTTACTAAAGAATGAAGTTGGACTCTTGTCTTATGCACATGCACAAATAAACTCAAAATGGATCATATACCTAAACATAAAACCTGAAGTACACACTTATTAGAAGAAAACATTGGAAGAAAAACTTCATGGCATTGAATTTAACAATGATTTCATTGATATGACACCAAAAGTTAAAAAATAAAAAAATAAAATGGACTGCATAAAAATTAAAAAAGTTCTGTGTATTCATGGAAACAAATCAAGAGTGAAGAGGCAACCTACAAATTAGAAGGAAAGATTTTGAAATCTTTAAAAACACACAAAAAACAACTTAAATGTAAATATAGATAATATTTTTCAAGTTTCCAAACCCATTAAGAATGAATAAGCTGATTAATACTGGTCAAAAACTTTAATAGATGTTTCTTTAAAATAAATATGAATTGTCAGCAAGCATGTGAAAAGGCACTAAAAGTCATTCATCATCAGTGAATTGCAAGTCACAACCATATAGAGATACTACTTCATCATAATTACCCATCATCATGAAAACTACAAAAAATAAATAAAATAAAAATAACAAATATTTATGGAAGAAATCCAGACACCCCTACTCATATTATTTGGATCATAACTGAAGTAATAAATAATTGGTTTTAATATTTATCACTACATTATAGTTAAAATGGTGTGTTCCATTTTGACATATTCATAAATGCATACAACATAGTTCTCTCCATTTCAATCTCAAATACTTCCTCTTTCTCCTGGTACCTCTGGCTGACCCCCTTCTTCTCTATTTGTATTCCACCTACTTATTTATTTATCCTATCATTGATACATTATAGTTGTATATAAAATTGGAACAGGTTCTGTTATATTCATGCATGCATATAACATAATTTGGTCCACATCATTGCCCCATTTTTCTCCTTTAAATACCTGTTCCTCTACCTAACCTCCCTTCTTATACGCTACTATTCTTTCCATTTTTAGAAGGTGCCCTTTCTACATTCATTTTTTCCCTCCAGTTACTGTTTGAGAGAAAAAATTTGTCCCTTGACCTTTTGAATCTGACTTGTTCCACTTAGAATGTTTTCCAGTTTCATACATTTACCAGAAAATTACATAATTTCATTCTTCTTTATTGCTGAGTAGAACTCCATTGTGTATTTATATCACATTTTCTTTATCCATTTGTCTATTGATGGGTTCAATAACTTGACTATTATGGATTGTCCTGCTCCTGCTATAAACATTGGTATATTTATACCACTGGTATGCTTATACGAAATATTTGTATCACCATAGGATACTAATGTTAGTTCTTAAAATAGATACCAAGGAGTGGTATAGCTGGGTAGTATAATGGTTCCATTCTTGGGTTTTGAGAAAACCATACTGTTTTCAAAACTGGTTATAGTAATTTGCAGTCCCACCAACAATGTGTAATTATTGCCTTTTCAATTTGGGGTCAGATCAGGTCAACCCAAGCTTGTTCCTTTCAAAGGCACATTCAAGAACTGAATGAATCATGGAATGGATCTTGAATTTTAATGTCCACAGTGCAGGAGCTCATCCTAACTGCCTCTGCAGGCATTTCAGCAAAGAAGCCCAGCAGGGCACAATAGCACAGACTTGTAATCCCAGCAACTTGTAAGGCTGAGGCAGGAAGGTTGCAAGTTCAAAACCATCCTCAGAAACTTAGGTTCTAAAACTTAGTGAAACTCTGTCTCAAGATAAAAAAGGGCCTGGGATATGGCTTAGTAGTTAAACATCCAGGAGATCAATCCCCAATACTAAAAAAAATAATGGAGCCAAGGAACCTATTGCTTGTCCCTGAAAATTAGCTTTAGGGGGAAACTGTATCTTGTTGGAAAAAAAACATAAATTATTAGAGAAAAACTAAATCTACAGTTTATTTGTAATTAAAAAACAGAAGTAGTGGTACAAATAAACATTTGACTTCCAAAATTAACTCTAATCTTTTGTAAGAAAAATTATAGCATTTATGACCAAGGTATAGATATTTCTTCCTCTGGACTGATAATGATCCAGAACAGCAGTTGTCAAGATGATGAGGGGGGATTATAGAGTAATGGGTTTGAAGAGTCATGCAGGGGTCAGATAATAATGATCTGATCCTCAGAACCAGCTGGAGGACTGGAAGAGGTAAGAGCTTTATCAGACTAGGAAGCAGGTTTAGCAAACATCCCATGATGAAAACACACACACACACACACACACACACACACACAAACACACACACACACACTAAAAATGAGGTAGAAGCAAGCTAACACAGTCTTGGCTATAAACCAATCCATTCAAAGATAATGTCAAATTAAAAAGTAGGAAGGTTGATTCTCTCAGCAACCAAGGGGAGTTTAGAATCTGTTCACTTAATGATATTTAACAGACAATTTCAACTCTAGCTAAATCTCTATGAAAAGGTGAATGAATGGGAAAATGGCCTCGCAAAGTCAGCAAAAACAATCCACATGAAATAATAAAAAAAAGCATCCAATATAAAGTTTTGCTACAAGGAAAGAAATTACATTATACAAAACAGCGACTTTATAATTGTGATAGAATTCAGGGAGAAATTAACTTTACCCAACATGATAAAAAATGATATGGCAATTATATAGATCTTTGTAAAACATCACCAACAAATAAATACAGGACAATGATGATAGGAATGCAGCTTTTCAATGACATGGGGAGTAGGGTGTGTGAACATAAGAACTTATTTCCTTTTTGCCAGGAAAAAAGACAAAGGCCTGCTAAGAATCTCTAATCCTCCGTATAGGCCAGATAACATTGCCCTCAAATACTAGCAAGGAAACACATTTACATTTAACAAAAATGATGTTCACTTTCTGTCCCAATATGTAAGAGTCATAATTTTCAGAGAAATAACACTTTTTACACAGTCTATATGAACAGAGGACGTTTAAATAAGCATATTTAAAAGAAAAATTGTCAACATTTATGAAATTATATATATATGTATATTTTTCCATTTAAAATTCTGCAGATTCTTCCACTTCTGTGAATATATCAAGTAAAAGTTTTTTATAAGGCTGTTCAACAATGTTGCATTTGAAATAAAAAATTTGCATGAAATCTTAAATTCATATGCATGCGAATAGATTTAAAATATGTGATATGGAAGTACTGTGCACCTCTCAAAACACAATAAACTTAGGAATATATTATATGATGTTCATGCCCTCTTTTTGTCCACTGAGAAATTTTCAAAGTCATATATACAATATAATTTCAGTGATATAAAAGTCCTGTGTAACTATTAATATTGACTTTGCTTAAATGTGTTATAATAGGAAATTTTAAATTTTGTCCAGTTTTCTATATTGTATCAGCATAGAAATCACAGTAGAAAAGATTATGCACATATTTATTTTTACACGTATTTACTTTAGTCAAATAGCATATTATTCAGAAATTTCATTGAACAATGTTTGTTCATTTTTGGCATTATTTTAGTGTGAAATTCATTATGAAAAATAATTAATACAGATTTTAAAGGAATTTCATCACCAGCTGTTTAACACTGAAAAGACTCTTGGTGTTTGCCAACTGCATCACCTTCCAAGAAATTCTAATTTACATTAAAAACACCTTGTAGAAACTTCTGTGTCTTTCTACAGTTATTTCACTTGTGTGTCTAACAGAGAGATATGAGATGATGGCTTCTTTGCCAACAGGCTCCTGTCAGGGAAGAAATAGCTGATTTTTCTGGTATTGTTCAAAAAATATCATTTTTAAAAATTAATCTCCCATTTCAGATCCAGTGTTCAATTTACTGCCAATAATTTGTACTGGAGGCATGAACAATTATGAATTTTAAAATTTTCTCAAGAGATGGAATAGTCCTTTCCTCTTCTTTTACTCTACCTAATGAGTTCATAGGAAATTCAGAATGGCATGAAGATTACCACAGATTGTTCCTTTCTTAGAAAAACATCATGAAAATTCAAAGTGGACCAAAAAAAATTTGACTGGAATTTTATTTGAATTTGATGGCTGAATACCAGAATTACTTTTAAAAATTATTTTTTACCAAATGTTTATGGAATATTCATGGAATTTAAAGAAACATAAAAACTAAATTATTGTTTTTATGAAAACCTAAAAACTTTTAAATCCTACAAATTCTTGTCAGAGACAAAGTTAAGATAATGAAACATATCTGATGAGATCTCAGAAAACTAAAATGTATATATATGAAATATTTGTAAATAACAGAGTAAAGTAAAAATAACATTGATTAAAGTTTTATAATTTTCAATATATTTTCTGAAATTATTCATATTTTCAGTCAATTCAAATTTTAGTATTTTTCAGCTACAAAGCCTCCTTTAACCTCTTCATTTTTATTCATAACAGAACTTTCATCATTTTTCTACCACTCACTCTCCTTCCTGCTAGCCATATGTACTTCCCCTCATTTCTGCAGGGTCCCAAATCAGCTTACTTACCAGAAGAAATTTCAGTAAGTGCTTACGCAAGTAAGTCCCCCTCCCCCTGTCTTTCTGGTAACATCAGTTCCTACTTCTTTATTTTACTTCCTACCAGTTTACTGATGTTTTCCTATTTTCCCCATAAAGAAAAAAGAAAGAAAAATAAAAATCTTAGAAACTTAGTTCATTTCACTTCAGCATTCATATACCATCTTCTTTAATGCTCTCAATGCATAGTCAAAACTTTGGTAGAATTGTTTGTCTCCAAATCCACTCATTCAGTCTCATCTCCCATCTTTAAAATCAACAATTCAAAGGATTATACTCTATTTATGATGATCTATCAAAATGTATAAAGGCATTCTACTGTCATGTACAATAAATTAGAATAAAAATTTTTTAAAAAGCCAAGAAGATGCACAAATTAAAAAAAAAATCATACACTGAATCTACCTCCAATTGCCTGAAACCACCAATCAGAAATTCTCAACCTTAATTTAAACTTGACCTATTACACCATTTGGTCCAAGTGGTTATCTCCTTATTCTAGATATCTCTGGAACCCACTGGTTTCCAGAACACCATGCTGTCCTGTCCTTTTCCTTATCTTTGCTGTCTCTGTTCCCCCTTATGCCCCAAATTGTCCCAGATCTCCATCTTTATGCCCTTTTTCTTCTCAGACTCTTCTTTGGTTAGCTGATGGATTCCAATGCATGAAATATCAGAATTACTCTATAAGTTTTTTGTCAGGTCTGAACATTCCACTGAACTGCAAAATCACAAAGTCACATGCCATCCCTGCATTACCAGTGAAAGTCAGATAAGTGAACCTGAACAGAAGACCAAAACCTGCTCCACTCTGAGCCTCCCTTTCAATTCATTTAAACCTAATTCCTCCAACTGCCAATGTTGATAAATATAGAAAGTTATCTAACACCTTTGTACTTAATTTCACAGTCATTCCATTCTTTTGCTCCACCATCATAATACAATCTGTAACTGATTTTCATAATTTCAATCATTACAGTCATCTCTCCCTGGGTCCCTCACTTTTACCCTTTTGTTCCTCCAGTATGTATTCATACCATAATAGCTAATTGAGCCCTTCAAGACATTTACAAATTATAAGGGCTCTTGGCTGAAAATAGTCTCATGGCCTCCTGCCCCACTCATAGGGAAAGGCAATTCATCTGCAGACGACTACAAAATTCCTGACAACCTGGTACCCTGTATGTCTGACTGTGTCTCCTACTTACTGTCTACCAACTCATCTCAATGATATACGCCTCTTGGAGCTTCTTCAAACAAGCCAGCACTACAACCACCTCTGGACCCATCTGTGATCTATACAACAGATCTTTGTGCAGTTATAACCTTCTTAAATAGACATTTCCAACAATCTTCAGTTTTTTCTAATGTGTTATTTTCATCTTTCTTCATGACATTCCCCATTTTGAATATTCCTTATTTACTATTCAACCTTCCTTACTGTCTTTTGCTACGAACTACATGAATTTGCTGAAAGCAGAAATTTTATATTTTTCCTTGGCTACAGTCCTCCCTGCCTGGAATAGTACATAACAGTGTATACTAAACATATATTTGCTGAATTATTTAGACGGGTGGGTCAAAAGTGATTCCCAAGTACCTATGTGTTTGGATGTCTTGTTTAATGTACACCATGGACTAATGAGGTGGTAAAAATGGAACTCTGAGTTTCTGCATTCAGATCCCCCAGCTCTAGGCCAAGCCCTGCAAAGGAGAGACAGTGGGCCTCAGTTTTCATTTTGTATCATAGGGGCCTGAACAGGACTTAACTCATAGGTTTATTGGACAATTTAATGAGTAATTCTAAGTTTAAACATTTAAGGTGCTAGGTAAGTCTACATAATTCTAATGTTTTTATTTTCTTTGCCAAGGCTATATGTTTGAAAGATACAACCCCCACCCTGAGCCCTGCTTCCTTGGGAGACATCATGTAACATAGGGTCTTACATACATGATAATGTCACAATGTTTCAATTATTACCCCCCAGTCTGTTGCTATCAAGGACTCTTCAATCCTGGTTGCTAAAGAACATTGGGTCTGGAAATGCATATGGAGTTTAAGAGAGAGGAATTAGAGCCTAATGGAAGGGTTTGGATATAACTGGGTAAGAAAAACAGAATCTAAAACCACTTGCTGAGGTTTCTTCTGCCAGGGGAAGTTAAATTAGATAATCATTTCTGGAGTTACATATTTCAAGTCGGGTCTTGAGGAAGAGAAGTTGAAGGAATGAAGAGACTGTTCTAAGAATTTAATAAATTCATAAAATTCTAGGCCTTTGCTCTTCTGTTTTTCTCAGTCTCTCCTCCCTCCTGCTGTGCTCCTCTGCCTATTTGCCCCTCTCTATCTCTTCCATTCTCCCTCCTGACTTTCCTGCATATTGATTATTTATGTTTCCATCTTACTTAGATTTCTCTTATCTGTGATTTGGAGACAAAGATTCCTATGTTTTTAGAAGAGAGAATGAATACAAAGCAATTAGTGTAATTCTCAGTAACATATAAGTGTATGTAACTTAAAGTGACCTACTTAAATTCGTAAATAAATAATCTTTTTCTTAGAATAATGATGAAATAAAAGTGAATAAAATGTATTCACACTATTATATTCACTGAATTTTCAAAAGGAAAATGGAATATGCTCTTATCCTTCCCATTATTTCTACCCTCCAGGACAGAGAAGAGCTTTTAAAACCAGAAAATGTGATGGCAATTTGTTAGCAGGCTTAGTTCTTTCCAAGATCATACATTGTGATATAAGTTGAACTTTTGTGGGCGATAAAACAGCATAAACTTCAAGGTAAAAATGGACCAAAAAAAAAAAACATTTTACTTCCCATCTTCCCTCTGTGAACAATCAAAATCAATTAAAATTGATAGGAAAGTATATTTTCTGGGTCCAAAATCATTGCAATGAAAAATAACTTTAAAATTGGTGGAATGTGTCCCCAAAATGTGACCAGAAAATCAATTTCCTCTTGCACCTCACAGACTTCTGCAGAGATCTGAAGACCCACTTGGCCCACACTTAGTTCAGTGCTCCTGCAGCTTCAGGATCAGTTGCACCAGACTGCTGTTCACACACTTCCCTCTCCTGTTTGCTTCTCCTCTTCCTACTCACTTTTCCCTTAAGTAATCTTTGGCCCAGATAGAAAGGTCCTAAAACCAAGACTTCCTACCTACAGATATGAAAAGAAAAAGGCATGTTGCATGTTTATTTAAAACAAACTAACAATAGAAGAATGGAAAACTCATGAAAGAGGTTCTTTCAGGGTGGGAAAGGATATAGCTCAGAATCAGAGTTTCAAAGAAACAAAAGTTCAGAGATGTTAGGCAATGGGAGAGGAAGCAAACCAAGCAAAACTGAGGGATAAATTAGAATAAATCCACTGCAAGAATGAAAGGAATACTTGATAAAGCAAATTGGAAAAAAGGCATTGAAACAAACAGAAACAAGAAAGATAGACTTTCTTAGGACTAGGCATAAGAAGATAGAAGGAGAAAAATTAGAATAGACAGAGACAAATGATATACAGGTGATGTTCAATTATCTAAAGGATAGACCAACAGAAGGGGCCAACACAAAATTAAAGGTAAAATAAGCAATACTTCTTTGGAAATAAAACCTGTGATAAGTGTACATATCCATCCCTGAAGTATCAATAAAGATGTACATTCTAGGGGTTGCTGTAAATAAATAAATAAATAGGAAAGAAAAAATCCTCTTAAAAAGTAGTATAAATGGGGAAAAACAAAATTTTCTCAAATTTTAATAGAATAATATTTCATTTTAGGTTATGATGTAGCAATGCTTACCAAATCCAGTAATTAAAAATATATGATCCCCTTAAAATGAACACATGTGATAGATATCCTTGGTAGAAAAAACTGAAATGAGAAATTTGTTAAATAATGTGTAAAACTTAAAATTTATAAAGTTAGAATTTTAAACTTAAGTTCTGTATATAATGTAACAAGTTATGTATTACTCTGATTTGTAATTTCTTCAACAATCTAATTTCAGTGAATCTTAATGAAAACATATGACTATTTTGAGCAAAGTAACTTTCAAATCATTATATGTATAGATAATATTTTTCTAGGATGCAAAGATGTATCATTTGTAAATACAATTTTTCTCTCAGATACAAAAACTTAACTTGGTAGAACTATCATATGGCTCTAAAGATGAAAATTTAAGGAATCTCCCCACTGCTTTCCAGAGTGGCTGCACTAATTTGCAGCCCCACCAGCAATGTATGAGTGTACCTTTCTCCCCACATCCTCGCCAACACCTGTTGTTGTTTTATTCTTGATAATCGCCATTCTAATTGGGGTGAGATGGAATCTTAGGGTGGTTTTGATTTGCATTTCTCTTATTACTAGAGATGTTGAACATTTTTCCATATGTTTGTTGATTGCTTGTACATCTTCTGTGAAGTGTCTATTCATTTCCTTAGCCCATTTGTCAAATGGATTATTTGCATTCTTGGTGTAGAGTTTTTTGAGTTCTTTATAGATTCTGGAGATGAGTGCTCTAACTGAAGTATGATTGGCAAAGATATTCTCCCACTCTGTAGGCTCTTTCTTCTCATTGCTGATAGTCTCCTTTGCTGAGAGAAAGCTTTTTAGTTTGAATCTATCCCAGTTATTGATTCTTGCTTTTATTTCTTGTGCTATGGGAGTCCTGTTGAGGAAGTCTGGTCCTAAGCACTCCTTGACCTATACCCAAAGGACTTAAAATCAGCATACTACAGAGATACAGCCACATCAATGTTCATAGCTGCTCAATTCACAATAGCCAGATTATGGAACCAACCTAGATGTCCTTCAATTGATGAATAGATAAAGAAACTGTGGTATATATATATATACAATGGAATATTACTCAGCCATAAAGAATGATAAAATTATGGCATTTGCAGGCAAATGGATGAAATTGGAGAATATCATGCCAAGTGAGATAAGCCAATCTCAAAAAACCAAAGGACGAATGATATCGCTAATAAGTGGATGATGACACATAATGGGGGGGTGGGTTAGTGTTAGAGTTAGGGTTGGGGAGGGGGGGCAAGAATGGAGAAAGGAAGGACTGTTTAGAGGGAAAAGAGGGGTGGGAGGGGTGGGGGAAGGGAAAAAATAACAATGAATCAAACAACATTACCCTATGTAAATTTATGATTACACAAATGGTATGCCTTTACGCCATGTACAAACAGAGAAACAACATGCATCCCATTTGCTTATAATAAAAAAAAGATGAAAATCTAAAACTGTTAATTAATTTCCAGTAGAATCTCAGCAGATATTTTTTAATGTAGACTTTTTTTTTAATGTCTTATGAAAATATGGATGCTTGAGACTATCCAAGAATATTCGGGAAAAACAAGTTAACTACAGAGAACTAACATCAATTATTGTTATGCTTTTATACTTGTTTTAAGAAAAACACTGACTGGTATATTGTTAGAGATCATAGGAATAGAATAGAATGAAATCCTAAGTTACTCCATAATGTTACTGCCTAGGGGTTTTGTGTTCCTTGTCTACACAGCAAGAATGAAGACCAAGATACAGAACAAACAAGCAGCAGGTTGATTGTTAGAGCAAAAGTAACGAAGTAACAGACTTCTCCATAGAGAAGGGACCCAGAGCCAGGAGTCCAGTAGGAAAGTACTGACTCTTTCTTTTCATGTTTTGGGTCTTCCTCCTTTTTCTATCTGCTCCCTTCTCCACACTCTCCTTATTATGGTTCATTGGTATCCCATGCCCACACATCTACTTTAGACTTTATGTTGGATCCCCACTTAAGTCCAGGAGTGTGCAAGTGTACCTGACTGAGTCCCCTGCTTATGTCCATGAGCACTTTTGTCAGCTAGGAAATTGACCTTATTGGGGGACCCTCTGTGTTTTTAATGTCTTCGACCTGCTGCTGACTTCCTCCTTCAATATCTTGCTCTAACTGCCTGTGCAGTTATAAATCTCCCTTAATGCTGTGAAATATCTTCAGAGGGATGTATATTATTAGGAAAACTGAGAAGTTTTTAAATTCATGTATGTAATTTTCAATCAGTAAAATCAATCTCTTTGTGCACAATTCTGGATTTTAATAAAAAGATATTGTCATGTAATCACCACCATAATTAAGATAGAGACCAGATTTATCACCTAAAACTTTTGTGCATATAGGTATTCCTTATACCTTATAGGTAAACTCTCCTGATTCCCAGTTTTTCAACACAATTGATCTGGTTTCCATCCCACAAGTTTTGATCTTTCTAGAGTATTCTGTAAGTTCAACCACATAGTATAAGTCTGAAAATACTTATTATTTTCTGATTTTCTCTGTAAATAAGTCTTTCATCTGTGAATACAGTTTTATTTCTTCCTTTCTAATCCATAAGTCCTTTATTTATCTTTCTTGCCTTCCTATATCAGCTAGAGCTTTCAGTTGAACAAGAATAATAGTGCATATTCTTGGCTTGTTTATTTTCTAAGAGGAAAATTAATATAATTCAAACTTTGACCACTGAACATGTTAGTTTTTGGAATTGGGTAGATGTCCTTTATCTGTTTGACTATATTCTATTTGCAGTCTTATAACATTCTATTTGTTTCCTGAAATATTTTTTCATTACTACATGGTGAATTAAAAAATATATATTTTATAATTATTCACTGCAATACTATGAAATATTTTTATAGTCTGCTTATATGGAAAATTGTACTGATTAACTTTTGAAAGGTTGACACACCTTGCATTCCTAGAATAAACTAACTGATCACAATATATTGTTCTTTTACATATTACTGAAAGTGATTTGTTTATGTATCTTTGAGAATTTTTTGTTGTGTTTTCATTCATATATGGACCTATTCAGGTGTTATAATCAGCAATTTCACTGTTGTGACTAAAAGACCTGATAAGAACAATTTTAGAGGAGGAAAAGTTTATTTGGGGTTCTTGCTTTCAGAGATCTCACTCCATAAAACAAATGGATGCATTCCTCAGTACTCCAGGTGAGGCAGAACATCATAATGGAAGAGTGCCGTGGAGGGAAGTGGTCCTGGACATGATCACGGGAGGGAGAGAGAGAGAGAGAAAGACACTAAGCTCAGCTCACAAAATATATACCCCAAGGCAAGGCCTCAATGACTCACCTCCTCCAACCACACCCCATCTGCCTTCAGTTACCACTCTGCTAATCCCTATCAGGAGATAAATTCACTGAATGTGTTAAGGCTTTCATAACCTTATCATTTTACCTCTAAGCCTTCTTGCACTGTATCACACATGAGCTTTTGAGGGACACCTCACATCTAACCATAACATCAAGTTATCTTTTTTTTCTTGAGCATACAGCCTCAGTGTCAACACTTCATTAGCAGAGCTCACAGGACTCAGAAGTTATTACACTCATGGCTATAATCTATGACAGCAAAAGTGTAGAGTAGAATTATCAAAGGAAAAACCCAAATGGGACTGAGGTGAAGTCTGGAACACTCCAGGTATCCTTTCCCAGGAAGTTTCAGGGGATCAACTTGAATCCCCCACCAATGATACCTAACAACACATGCCAAATGTTGCCAACCAGAGAGACTCACTGAACCTGGATGCCTGTGTTTTTTTATTGGGGGGGTGTGCTCTGGGGTCTGCCACACACAGAAACATAGCACCTGTGCAATTGAATTCAGTTCAAGCTTCAGTCCCAGAGAAAAAAACAGACAAGTATTATAAACCATGTTGTTACTGTAAATTATATGGACATACAAGCTAATGTAGCTTAAAGCTTCAAGCATGCAAAGGTGGTCTTATCAGGCAGAACTTTCCAAGAGCTTGGTTTTGATGAGCCAGTCAAGACAATAAGAAAAGAGGTCTTTCTTAGAAATTATACTTTGAATAACCCAGACATACTGAGTTCACTTTCCTGCAGCCTCTACCAATATTTCATGCTAAGTTATCTTCTAATACCATGCACTTAGCTTATATTTTTCTCCTTCTATGATTCCTCACTTTATAACATTTGTCCTCCCATTGGTATGTCTGTATGACATTCCATATAAATAATAGTTTCTTTTATGACATATTAAAAACATATCCTAAAACACATCACAATAATTACAGTTTTATCATGAGAAACACTTCACTTGAAGGAGAAAGCCACAGAGTGCATCAGTTAGTACAGGGGGAAAAAATGAATGGGTACGAAGTATTCACTCACACCACATTGCTTCTCCACACAATTCTTCTTCATTGGAAAACCTGTCTTCACACTCTACATCCCTTTATAAGAGTGCACTTTTAAGTTTGACTGGTATAAAATGTTGTGCCTGGAAAATTTTAAATATTGCATTTGGACATAAAGAACTTGAGATTTAAGTTTTTTACTTGGTATTTAAAATTTTCAGTCTTTCATAATTTCATTGAATTAAGTATTGAATACTTATGTATGCAAATATTTACAATAAAAAGTCAGAAAGAACACAAAATATAATTATTCTTAGTTGTAAAGAGTGATATTTTTAAGTTATAAATTTCTTACCCTATTTAATGTTTTACTTACTATAATTTCTCAAATCATCAAACAAGATCTGAAAGTAAAAATTAATAATTTTGAAAGAAAAACACCCAAAAAGATCAAATAATGAGTGGCATATTTAAATACATAAGTATTTTATTCAAAATTATAGAATAAAATTCATAAATTTATCTATCATCTGTCTTTATCTCTATGTATCTATGATCATTTGCCCTATAGAGGCACAATGCATTCTTTTAAGTGAATTGAGACATTATTTAATTTTATCAAATCATGAGCCATATAAAAAAGTCTCAGTAACATTGAATAAGTTGAATTAATTTTCCATATTTTATTTGATTATAAAGATAAAATTTAATAGGAAAAGTCACCAGAAAATCCTGACATATTTCAGTGTTATTCAGTATATTTATAATTTAAATGACTCAGTGTCATTTAAAATGCTAGTTATTCAGCTTCAAACCCAGTAGAAAATATCAGCACACTACATACCTGCTCTGCTAAACTCCAGAGAAGTAGAAGTACAGCAGCCGAGCAACTTTTCCATCAAATCCTTTGAGTAAATAATTATCTTTTGTGTGGATATTAAGAAGTTGCCATTTAACCTTTTAACTAATGCTTAAAAAGAATGAAAAAACCCTACTGCCCAAGATTTCATCCTCTAAATGTCTGCTTTTCGATGTTTACAATCTTTATGTGTGTCCTTGCTAGGAATGGTGGCACATACCTGTAATCCTAGTGACTTGGGAGGATGAGGCAGGTAGATCACAAGTTCAAGGTCAGCCTCAGCATTGGAGGAAGACCCAGTCTCAAAATGACAAAGAGGACAGGGGATATGGCTCAGTGGTTAACTACCCCTGAGGAAGAAGGAAGGACGACAGAAGGATGGAAAGACGGAGGGACGGAAGGAATGAAAGAAAATTATTGTCCTTGAAAACTGCCATTTTCCCCAAAGATGAGGTTTTTGGCTTAAGTAGATTAGCAAATATTATGTTCTTTGGTTAAAACTATGACTGCACTCCAAAAAGAAAAAAAAAATTACTGAAAGAGTTAAAATTGATTTATGTTTTTATGATTTTCTTGAAAGTAACTGAAAGGCATCCGCTTCTTCATTGAATTTGTTGCAACATGCTGGTTTTGTTAAAATGAAAATATTGGGTCTCACAGAAATATGTTGCTGAAAAAATATAAGATGATTTTAATATCCTTTGCAGAAAACTGTAGACATTCTTTGAAACAACACTAAACAGCATGAGATAATTTGTTAGAAGTTACTTGTAATTTGTTATTAGTGAGTACTGTACTCTCTGTTACATTGAAATCCACTAATCTCTTCTGAACTTTCAAGGGATGTTTTGCCATTCATGACGTCATTTTCAACAACAAAGATAAATCTAGAGGGCTTGTGTTAAATGCAATAAGTCAAGCCCTGAAAGACAAATAGTATGTTTACACTTTTATAAGTCCACATTGGTTATTTGGACAATTTTGGCTAAGTTGTGCAGGTTTTCCAAGTGTTAACAGTTTCAGTGAAAAATATTTTTATCAAGTTTATTATTATCACCAATCAATGTTCTCACAAGGAAAGTTTTAAGAGCAGATCTATTCTGATTATATATATATATATATATATATATATAAAATGATGATATACATATATAATGCTATTTTCACTTGAAAGATCACATTTTATAATTGGCAACAAATATCGTCATATATTTGCTTTCAAATAACCAGTTTGCTGCATTAAATGTAATGGAAATATCTGGTAAAGTCTTAATTTGCTGGTCATTCTTGCAAGTAAAAATTATGTTCCCTAAATCACTGGATAATTCATCTTGCAACTCAAAGTGTGCTGAATAACATGAACTGCTACTACAGTCTGGGGACAGTGCTTTTTTTTTTTTTTTTTTTTACAATTTAGTGTCAACACTGTTTACCCACATTGCTTTTGCACCATCAGTATAAATACCAACAAATCTTAAGTAAAATAAAGTTCCTGATATAAACATGAAAATAGCTTTAAACTCATGAAGCCCATAAAAATGTCCTGAGGATCCTTGAGTAGAAAGGCCACTTTGAGAACCACTATTTTTTAACATACTCTTGTTCCCATTTTTCATTAGTAAATTTTAATCAGACAAAACGATGAATTTCATTCAGACGTGTGTGTGTGTGTGTATATATATATATATATATATATATATATATAATTTCAAAGTAACAAAATTGTGCTTAAATATTTTGTTTCTAAAAGAGATTATATACTAATTTATATTACCTTCCTGGTCCTAATGGGTGAGCATTACAATGTAGTAAATTCCCAGTGGTTGCTTCTACTAAATCAAAATGTATACCCATCTACATTGTTTTCTGTTATTTCTTTGTCTTTTTTTGGTTTTGTACTGGGGATTGAAACCAGGAGCCTTTTACAGCTGAATTGTATCCATTGTTCTTTTTATTTTTAAGACAGTGCCTCACTATGTTGTTGAGGCTGGCCTTAAACTTGTGATCCCTCTGACTCTGCCTGCCCAGTCCCTAGGAATACAGTTGTGCACTACCTACATTTTTGTTAGATACTATCAAACTATCTTCAGAAAATTACATTTTCAGTGTTTGAGTGCTGCTATGATGACTTATCTGTTTTCTTTCAGTGAGCAAGGCAGGAAAATAATTTTTAAAAAATATATGAATTCATATTGCTGTCTTGAAATCAAATTTACCATTATAGTACATTTAGCTACTTTTAAATTTTATATTTCCTATTTTTTTCTTTAAAGTGAGACCTTGGTTTCTAGCAGTGCTAACTCATTTATTGAAGTGCTCTGACCTTCAATATTTAATTTACAATAATCATAAAACTCTTAACAAAAAGCCTTCTGAGTGGAATCTAATATTTATTTGCAGTTTATATTATCCTTGAAATATATCCTTAAGAATGAGCATTATGCTTGTTTCATTTCCTTAAAATAATTCTTTTCTATGGGAGAACATACTGCTAATTTGATGTACCATTAGGCTCATTTGTTTCTGCTTTATTTGAAGACATGCTGTTTTACATTTTGGGAAGTAAATGTGCATAGTGCAAAAGACAAAATTCTATTAATTGACACACATAAAAGTTTGACTTATATGTCTTATGACTCTATTTCACCCCTCTCCACTAAGTAATTATTTATATTTTAGTTTTTTAAATAAAATCTGCATTGATTTTTCTCAAAAATAAGTGAATAGTTGTCATTACTTCGCATATGAAGGTAAAAGTCTCTCTTCCTTTATTGTATTCCACCCCTTGTCTAACTCAATGTCATATTCTACATATGCTGCATAGAACTATTTCTCATAATTTTGAAGACTGTTCTGTTGTATAGATATGCAAGATTCTTTCATTCATTCATTCATTCAGTTCTTTATGGACAGTCTTTCAGGTCATTTCCCAGTAATAACTATCACAAATAGTTACTGCAGTGGAGACCATCCAGCAGATTTTGTCATTCAGTTGAAAGTATCCTGAGTTAACTGAATTATTTCTACATGAAGGTGCCCATGTGAGGACTTTATGGGCAGCTTTCTGTGCATTGTGTCCCTTTGCAGCAGAAATCGCTATATTCCTCAACAATGAGACTACAGGTCCTATGGTTGAAAATTAGCTGCAATCCTCCAAATATAATTGGGCTTATTTATCATGATTAGTTTTTTTTAATAAAAATAATACACCAGATATTCATAGTATCTTCATAATTCTTACTTTAAAAATAAACATCTTCCTGACTCACGTGGGGACTTTTGGATTGAGTGCATTTTAGTATTAAAATCATTTTATCATACATTTAGAAAATAATCTTACTAAACTGGATTTATAAAGCATTATAAGTCATCACTGTAACTTTCTCAGCTTGTACACTCACTTACTGTTCCTTTGCTCTTTGGAACACCTGGGTCTTCATTCATTATAATGTTATCTACATGAACCTATTTGACCATAATAAATCTAGGAAAATGCAGATGTATTTCTCATTATGAAAAAATAAGTTCTGTTCCCTTCCTCTTTTCACTGAAAATTCATTTGAATACATGTTGTGTGGCTAGAATGTGTATTTGACCTATTCTCTATTTTAATACTTTTATGTAGAACTTTTTCTCATTTGTTAGAAATTGTCCTCAGAGATTACAGACAAGTTGTGAGAAATCTAGCCTGGAATGAAAATTTCATATTGTAACATCTTTTATTCAGCAATTTCTAGAAATCTATCCTGAATATTATTGCTTATGTATACAAAGATATATGCACAAAGATACTAAGCACTTCTTTATATGTAATAGCAAAGCACTAGAAACCACCTAAACATCTATCACTAAAGATATAGATACATGCACTGAACAAAGCAAGTAGTATACCAACACATATCAAGGGACCCTGTTTATACATTTCACACACTCATGCTAACTCATAAGCAAATACATATTAAAAGCTATTATGGTTTTCTAAATATGCAAGGAGACAAATGGAAAGATTCAGCTCATAGTATTGACAGTTGACAAATACAAGGGCAGGGAACACAAATGTGTGTGTGTATGCCCATGATATATCAGGGTACAAAGAAATGTGGACTGAAGTAAAGTGTCTGTATAGGAGTTCTATAGTTATTTTATTATTTAAATCTTATATAAGATAATAATCATATATTATTTATGAAGTATTTAAAATACAAAACATGAAAAAAAATTCACATATTTGAAAAAGATATCCCATAACTGTGGAAGGTGTTGGATGAGTCTCCCCTGGTGCCCCTCTCTTCCATGCCCTATACTGGACCTTCCGAGATCATCTGAGCAAGTCCAACCATAAAGAGGAAGAATGGTTTCCTCCTCCAAGTATGTTTTACTCGACACCCCATAGTATGTATACAGGTGGCTCAAAACAAATTTGATGGGTAAAAACATAAATACTCCAAAAGCCCTATCAATTATGTGATCACATTTTGGCCTCCAAAAGGAACAAATTTCTTCCCATGACAACTGGCCTTCTAAAGGGACAATGAAGTTCTCTGGGTAGAGTGATCTAAGTAGAACCTATTGTCCCAGATTCCACAACATCCTGAGGTTATGGCAAAACTAGTCAGAAGTAGCTCAGGAATGGTAATAGCCTCACAAAATGCCAGCGTGATTATTTGGCAGGTGTCATTTCACCCAAAACCAGAGAAGTAGCTGGAAGTAAATGCACGTAGAATCAGGTGAGTTACTGTTTCCTCTTTCCCCATATCACAGACATTCTAGGCCTAGGGTTTCAGTTGCATCACTGAAAGAATATGCTCTGAGGAGTTGAACATTAACTCTACAGTTACCTGACAAACTCACACCCTATTACTAACTTAAAAGATGTGGATTGGGGCTGGGGTTGTGGCTCAGTGGTAGAGCACTTGCCTGGCACATGTGAGGTACTGGGTTTGATCCTCAGCAATGAACGTATTGTATCCATCTACAACTACAAAACAATAACAACAACAAAAAGACTTGGATAACACATACTCAGTCACTAAGACTCAGCTATTTTCCTGTAAATTACAAGGTTGGATTCCATATTACAGCCTTCCTCTCTTCAGGGGACTTATGCCAAAATCTCTGGAAAACTATAGCAAAGCTATGTGTGTACCTGAAAAGGAGAGATGAGGGGCACCTTCCCATTACTATTTGTGGAACTTCCCCGGCTTATATTAGGTGTATTCTAGGATATCAGATTTCATTCAAGTATTACAGAACTTATCACTAAGTCATATTTTGCAATGTGAAGAGTCTAAATTGTTGAATTAAACAGAAAACATACTGGAAAAAATTCATTCACATTTCAGCCAAAAGATCAGTCATGACTTTCATGCATATTACATAACTTTTCATTAGCAAAACTGAAAATTGCCAGTGTAGGTCATTGGCTTAATATATCACTTTACATAGTAAAAAAAAATCGTGTTTTTTTTTTTTGTTGTTGTTGTTGTTTGTTTTTTGCTTTGGGGATGAAATTAAGAATTCTTTAAATACTAAGCAAAAAAGGTACTAAAACAGACAATCAACTTTCAGTGTGAGTAGAAACAATCCTTGCATGTACCTAACATCTTATTCTTTCAACTTTATCTACCAAGCACCTACTGAATCCTGAAACAGATATAAAGACGGGAGGCAGAATGGGAAATGAGAAAGAGACTCTCAAGAATTATCTTGATGGTAGTACTGCTATACAGTTATGTGATCTTCTGCAAAATACTTAATATCTTTGACCCTTAGGTTTCTTACCAGTAAAATGGAGATACCACTTTCTACTGTATAGGACTACAGAAAAAAAGAAGTGCACCTAAGAGTGGACTATGCAAAGAGCATACTCAAAGAATGGCAGTTATTACCTGGTAACCCTCCACCATCATTTTCACCATCTTGCTTAAAACCCAAGTACAGTATATAACCTTCTAATGTAATTAGATATATATGTAAACACTGGCCTCACACATTCACATATTTGTCTCAGGGTAACCTCAGACACTCCCCCAACACTGTCACAGTGTCTTTGACACTTATATAATATCCCCACTGAGGCATCTGGCATGCAAGACAGACCATCACTTTGACCTCTGGCACTCACATAATGTCCTCATTGGAGTTTCTGACACTCACATAATATCCTCAAAGGGCCTCTGACACATAAAAACTCACTGTAACCTTAGACATTCAAAAATAGCATCAAAAATAGACCTCTGACTCTCACATGATGCCATCAATGTGGCCTCTGAAGCTCACATAATATTGTCACTAGAGTCACTGACACTTACCTTATACCTCACTATGGCATGTGAGACTCACAGAATATCTTGTGACCCTGATAGTCACATCATATCCTAGTATCTTTCTCTGATGCCAATACTAGGCAAAACTGCATCAAGGAAAGAAAACGTTAGACCAATATCCCTGATGAATATAGTCACAAAAAATCTTAACACAATTCTGGCAAAATGCATACAAAAGCATATTAAAAAGACAGTGTACCATGATCAAGTGGGGTTTATCCCAGGGATGCAAAGTTGGTTCAACATCTGGAAATCAACAAACATAATTCATCACATCAATAGACTTAAAGAATCATGATTATTTCAATAGATGCTGAGAAAGCATTTGATAAAATACAGTATCCCTTCATGCTCAAAACACTAGAAAAAATAGGGATAGTAGAAAACAAACCTCAACATTTTAAACCCAAAACCAACATCATTCTAAGTAGAGAAAAACTGAAAGCATTCCCTCTAAAAACTGGAACAAGGCAAGGATGCCCTCTTTCACAACTCCTATTCAACATCATCTTTGAAACACTAGCCAGAGAAAGCAGACAGACCAAAGAAATTAAAGGGATATGCATAGAAAAAGAACTCAAGCAATCTCCATTTGATGACATGAAGATTCTATATATAAAGGATCCAAAAACCTCCACCAGAACACTTCTAGAAATATAAATGAATTCAGCAAAGTAGTAGGATATAAAATAAACACATATAAATCTAATGCATTTCTATTTATAAGTGATGAATCCTCTAAAAGAGAAATGAATAAAACCACTCCATTCAAAATAGCCTCAAAAAATATAATTGGGAATCAATGTAGCAAAAGAACTGAAAATCTCTACAATAAAAATTATAGAACACTAAAGAGAGAAATTAATGAAACCTTAGAAGATGAAAAGATCTCCCATTGTCTTGGATAGGCAGAATTAATAATGTCAAGGTGCCCATACTACTAAAAGCACTATACAAATTCAATGCAATTTCAATTAAAATCCCAATGATGTTCCTCATATAAATAGGGAAAGAAATTATGAACTTCATCTGGAAGAATAAGAAACCTCGAATAGCCAAAGCAATCCTGAACAGGAAGAGTGAAGCAGGAGTTATCACAATACCAGAACTCAAGCTATACTACAGAGCAATAGAAACAAAAACAGCATGGTATTTGCACTCAAATAGACAGACCAATGGTACAGAATAGAGGACATGGAGACAAAGCCACAAAAATACAATTATCTCATACTAGACAAAGGTACCAAAAACATACAATGGAGAAAAGCCCTGTTCAACAAATGGTGCTAGGAAAATTGGAAATCTATATGCAGTAAAATGAAATGAAACCTCTCTTTCTCACCCCACAAAAATTCAACTCAAAATGGTTGAAGGACCTATAAATTAGACCAGAGACCCTACACCAAATAGAAGAAAAAGTAGGCCCAAATCTTCATCATGTTGGCTTAGGACCAGACTTCCTTAACAAGACTCCTAAAGCACAAGAAATAAATGTGAGTATCAGTACATTTGATGGATTCACACTAAAAAGATTTTCTCAGCAAAGAATATAATCAAAATTGTGAAAAGAGAGACTACAGAGTGGGAAAGAATCTCCACATGCACCTCAGATAGAGCACTTGTCTCCAAAATTTATAAAGAAGTTACAAAACTTTACAAACAAAAATACAAAGAACCAAATCAATAAATGGGCCAAGGAATTGTACAGATACTTTACAGATGAAGATATGCAGGGAATTAACAAATATATAAAAAACTCTTCAACATCGCTACTAATTAGAGAAATGCAAATTAAAACCACCATAAGATTTTTTCTCATTCCAACCAGAATGGCTATTATCAAATACACAAGCAATAACAGGATTTGGGGTGGTTGTGGGGGAAAAGGCACACTGCACACTTTTACATTGCTGGTGTAGTTACAAATTGGTGCAGCCACTCTGGGAAGCAGTATGGAGATTCCTCAGAAAATTTGGAATAAACCCACCTTTTGACCCAGTTATCCCACTGCTCGTTTTATACCCAAAAGAATTAAAATCAACATATTACAGTAACACATCAATGTTTAGCAAATCAATGTTTAAAGCAGTTCAATTCACAATAGCTAGATTGTGGAACAAAAGTAGATGCCCTTAAGTAGGTGAATGGATAAAGAAACTGGTAAATATACATAATGGAATATTGGTCAGTTGTAAAGAAGAATAAAATTATGGTATTTGCAGGTAAATGGACGGAACTGGAAACTATCATGCTAAGTGAAATAAACCAATCCCAGAAAACCAAAGGTCGAAAGTTTTCACTTAAGTGGATGATAAAACATAATAATGTTGGTGGGGGGTTGGGAGGAAGAGAAGAATGAAGTAACTTTCGATTACATAGAGGGAAATGAGAGGGGGGAGGGTGTTGGGTATGAAAGAGTGGAGTGAGAGACGTCACTATGCTATGTACATATGATTACAAGAACGGTATGAATCTACATTATGTGCAACCATAGAAATGAAAAGTTGTACTCCATTTGTGAACAATAAATAAAAATGAAGTCTGTAAAAGTAAAAAGAAAATAATCTAAAAATTCACTATTATATTAAGTAAAAAACAGACATAAAATGTCACAAACCATATAATTCCATTTACATGATCTATTCAAAACAGACAAATCCATACAAAATAATCTATAGAAACTAAAGCTCAATTAGAAAATAGAGAGGTGGTACACTCGAGTAATAAAGCATAGGGTATTTGTAGTGTTCTAAAATTAGTGGTAATAACTGCACAAATGTGAATATACAAAAAATTATTTCTTATATTAAAAACAAAGTATTTTTATACTCTTACTCTTTTGTTCCCTTTCTTAAAAATTGAACTTATCACTTTGAAGTATATTTTCAATTATCAAGGATCACAACACCTGCCACCTCCATATCTGGACCAAACAGAGGAGACACAAAGTAACATCCGCTTTCAAAATCAAAAACAAACTGAAGGGTACTAGGGATATAGTTGCAGTATAGCATGCTGAAGACTCTGGGCCTGACTCCTATCATGGCAAAAGGAAAAAAAAAAAAGGAAGAGGGAAAAATGTTTAGTCCTTTACCTAAGACAACCAAATTAATGATAACCATCAGTATGGATAAACAAGTTATTGAAAAGCCATAAAATCTAGCAATTCTGGTCATGATCCAAAATATAAAAGGGAGAGCTGGGGTATAGCAGCACACACATACACACACAATGGAAATTAAGAAAACAATTTCAAGTACAGTGGCATCAAAAAAGAGCAAACATTTAAGTATAAAGTTAACTAAGCAGCAAAAAGACTAATACATTTCTTACTATGAAATGCTACCCAAAAGTGAATAAACAAATATATAAATCAAGAGATATTAATGGGAGATATTGATACTACCCAAACTGATCTACAGATTCAATATAATAACTATCAAAATTTCAATCATTTCTCTTTTTTGCAGAAATAGACAATTTCCTCCTAAATTTCACACAGAATTTCAAAGAACCCTATGGTCAGAACAACCTTGAAGATCGAAGAATTTTAGAGAACTCATGTTTCTTGATTCCAAAATAAACAAAGTTATAGTCATTGGAGCAATATTGAAGTTCATTGGTAGACCAGTTGACTAGCATGAGGAAGGACCCTAGGTTCTCTCCCCAGCAGCACAAAAAAGTAAAACCAAACTAAAGAAAAAAAGTCGTAGAAGGCGGTGGAGACATATAAATTAATGGAATAAAATATGAAGTCGAGAAATAATCACTTATACACTAGTCCTCCTTGCCCAGTTTCACTCTCTGTGGTTCAGTTACCTGAGGTCAAACATGGCA